>NW_005197576.1:245281-281159 GCF_000372725.1 Emiliania huxleyi CCMP1516 | reverse complement strand
AGAGGAAGGGAGAGGGAGGAAGAGGGGGAGGGAGGGAGGGTGCTCAACGAATATGGAGGTCATGTCGCGCAACCCGCCTCAGTTGCAACCCCCCTCAAGCCTTCCTTCCGCTGTGCGGTGCAGGCGCGACATGGGGCAGGACCAGCTGCAGCCCTTCTTTGACTGGGTGCTCGTGCACGCGCGGCCCCGCCTCGCCCACACGGCTCTCCGCCGGATGCTCGAGTCGGCAGCTGGGCAGTCTTGCGGGCGGGCATAGGGGGGTGGAACCTTCCGTGAACCTTCTGGCAGCTCCCCGTAGGAGCTGGGCAGTCTTGCGGGCGGGCATAGGGGGGGGGAACCTTCCGTGAACCTTCTGGCAGCTCCCCGTAGGAGCTGGGCAGTCTTGCGGGCGGGCATAGGGGGGGGGAACCTTCCGTGAACCTTCTGGCAACTCCCCGTAGGAGCTGGGCAGTCTTGCGGGCGGGCCCGCAGACTTTGCGCTCGCCACCTTCGAGATCGGCGTCACCTCGGTCGGCGACCTCGCCCTCCGCCGCTGGCGGTGTCACCCTCCCGCCTTGGCGCGGTGCGTGCCCCGATCTGTCGCCTTCACAGTGCTGCTGCCCACTACCACCACACCAGGTGCACACTCGCCGACTCGGCGCTCTACGCCGCCCTCGCCGCGGCGCCGCTCCCCACCCTCGCGGCCGCCTACGGCTGCGGGGCGAGCTGGGAGCAGACGGCGGCGGCGGCGGCGGCGGCGGCTGCCGACGACCCGCCGCCGGCGCTCGCTTTTCTGCGGCGCGCCGTGCGCTGGCGCGAGTCGGACACTTTCCGCTCTGCTCCGGAGGGCGGGCTGGTCGCCGCTGCGGACGAGGCGGCGAGAGCGCTCGTCGAGGAGGCGGTGCCGCTGCTCTGGTGCGCGCGCGTGCGCGCCCCTTGCCGGCCTTGCGTGCAGCAGCGGCCCGTGCACAGCCTCTGCACATACGTGCATCAATCTCCCTCTCTCTCTCTCCTCTCTCCTCTCTCTCCTCTCTCCTCTCTCTCCTCGCCCTGCCTCCTCGCCCTGCCTCCTCGCCCTGCCTCCTCGCCCTGCCTCCTCGCCCTGCCTCCTCGAGCGCGAGGCGAGGGCGACACCTCTCCGCCTCTCGCCACCGCCTACTCTCCTCTACCTCTGCAGGTGCTCGCTCGAGCCGCGAGAGGGCAAGGTCGCCACGCCGTACGCGGCAGAGGCGCGCCCACCTCTCCAGCGCTAGAGCTGTCCCGCCCCCGGTGTGTAGCCCGGTGTGTAGCCCGGTGTGTAGCCCGGTGTGTAGCCCGGTGTGTAGCCCGGTGTGTAGCCCGGTGTGTAGCCCGGTGTGTAGCCCGGTGTGGTCTAGCCCCGAGGTGTGGCAGTGCGCCCCTCGGTCTCCTCGGCCCCTCTCGCAGGTTGGCGCCGAGCTCGAGGCGGCCCTGCACAAGCTGTGGCGCAGTCCGGCCGAGCAAGCCGCCACAGTGGCGCTGCCGGCAGGGCGCGAGGCTGCTCTCCTCCGGCCGCACTTCCCTCTCGCGCGGCCGGTGGTGGCGGTGGAGCGGGCGGCGGGGAGGGAAGGCGCCGGGACGGCGCGAGGCGACCGCTCGGTGCAGCGCGTCGAGGGCAGCCTTCCCCAAGTCCTTGCCTCGCCAGGCGGCGGCGCGGCGCGCTTGGCCGTCTGCAGGCGCGTTCGGGCGAGATTACACGACAATGATCAATGTTTATCTCACAATGTTAGCACGTCTCACACTGCTGCTTGCCCGTCTCTGCAGGCGCGAGTCGGGCGAGCATCGCTTCGCCGAGGAGAGCATTCGGCTCGGCGGCGAGGACGAGGGCGCGGAGGAGGAGGGCGGCGGCGAGGCGGAGGCGGAGGCAGTGCTGCACGCAGAGGCGTGCCACGTCCTACTCGGCTCTCGACTTGCGCTGCTGAGCGAGGCGGCGGCGCCACACCCCGATCTGGAGGATTATCTGGAGGGTTGCTGCGAGTAACCCGGCTAAGCCACACACAATCAAGGCCCACACTCACGGGCAGCCCCCCCCCCCCCCCCGCCGTCGCCGTCGGTTGGCGCCGCTTCTTTGTGTGTCCGCGCCGCTCTCTCTCCGTGGTCTCCCTCGGCCGGGCCGTGCCACGGAGCACACGGTCTGCATCCGCGCGTTGCTGCACCTGCAGCATATATTGTGCTCGGGGCGAGATGCACCGGCCAAAAACGTGTGCTGACTGTGCTGTTAACCCTTTTTACCATTATAGTTATAGAACATTATTCTTTGCGAAGGGCGCTCTTGAGCGCGTTGAGGCATGAGAGGGAGGTGCACAGAGCACACAGCCGCGCTCAAACTCAGTTGGCAGAGGGCTCAGATGTAGTTCTAGGCACAGGGGCACACACAACGCCAACAATCGCAACGATTCCCAAGTGCATTCCCAAGTAGTATACGTACAGAAACTGCGCGATGCTAGATGCCGCACTACTCTATGCGCCACGCAGCTGACTCACGCTGCTAATGCTCGTTGCTCCTCCAGCCGCGCTAAACGCTCTCCCCAGCTCACCAACGCCCCCCCAAACGGCGCGTCTCCTCCTCATCTCCCCACTGTCTCTCACTCCTGATCACAGCACACATGCTACGCGAGCGGAGCACGAATCGCCCGCCTGCAGCGGACGCCCGCAGCGGACGCCCGCAGCGGTCAAAGCGCCTCCGTCTCTGGCCTCCAGAGGCCGGCCGTCCCCCTCCCTACTCGGCTTCGCCCTCCTCCTCCACCTGCTGCCCAAACACTTTGCGCGCGACGATCGGCGTGAGCGCGACGGTCGGCGGGAAGCGGATTGGCGACGCGGCCTTGTGCACCGCGTAGGCCAGCCCGACGGTGCCCACCGTCTCGGAGGTGGAGGTGGTCTCAATGTTGACCTTTTGCAGCAGCGACGCGACGTCCACCCCATTGTCGATGGCGAGGTAGCACAGCGTGAAGGAGACCAGCGCGAGCGACGTCGACGTGAGCAGGTATGCGCCGCCGTACCGCTTGAGCAGGTCGCCCGCCTTGGCCATGCCGCCGCCCTCGCCGTCATCGCCGCCGCCGCCGCCGCCCTTGCCTCCGCTGCGGAGCGCGCTGAAGAGGCCCGCCTCGAGGCCGTACTTTTCCGCCACCTCGTCGGGCGAGCGCTGCTGCTCCTGCTGCTCCTGCTGCTGCCCGCCACCGCCGAGGACGAGGAGCGGCGCGGCGGCGCGGCGGCGCGGCGCGGCAGCAGAGAGCGCTCGCGCGGAGGGCGGCGCGATCAGGGCGACGACGCCCGCGGCAGGAGCGGCGAGGCCGGCCAGCACGGCAAGCAGGAGCGCGAGATGCGGCGAGCAGCGGTGGGCGGCCCACATTGGCTCGAAGAAGAATAAGGGCTGAACTCCGGACCTTTAGTTTGCCGGGGTGCCTAGTGCGATGGTGCCGTACGAGCTTACTTCCTCTTGATCACAGCGGATTTTGGTCACAATTTTCACGTCATCGCAGAGCGCACCCGAGCTCAAAAAGTACGTAAGAGCTACATACACTGAAAAAGTAGCAGCAAGGCCAACCAACCAACACAACAACTCTCTCTCTCTCTCACCAACCAAGGGCTTAGAAGGCAAAAACTCTAAAAGGGGACAAAACACAAAAGGGGCTCCCAGGCACTAAATTTGTCCGCCCGTCCACTGAAAACGGACTTCGGCAAGCAATTTTTTGGCGCCGTGGCCGTGGCCGAATGATGCGCGCGCAGCCGGAAAATCGTAAATCGGTGCCATTTTAACCGTTTTCCACGGTTTTCTTGTGCATGTTCGGAAGAGAGAGAGATTTTTGCATGAGCATGTTCGGCCTGCCCAGCACCACAAGAGACAAGTCTAGGCACTAGGGTTACACAGGTCACAGGAGGACGGGACAGGTGAGCGGCCGCGCCGGCAGCGACGGTGTTGACGGCCGGCTCACCGGGACCAGGGACGGTCTGAGCCTACACTGGTTGGAATCTTTGGGATGCGAGAAATAGTGGCCACGTAGAGTTATATCTGGAGTCTTTGCGACATATGAAGGCAATACCAACCGAGCGGACAAGGCACGCATCCGAACAAAACAAAAACAAGGCCCACCACCGGCGGCCCCACGACGGCGTCCTCGCCGCCTGGGCGGACGCGATGCGCGCCCCGGCCAACGCGCCGGTCGTGCACGGCGACAAGGAGAAACCAGAGCTCACCCGGCAGTACAACGAGGGGTACAAGACTGACCTCGCAGAACCCCATGCGGGACCAGGAGGGTGCGATGACGTGAATGAAGTCAAGCTCTGGACGCCCCTCCTCAAGACCTCCTCGCCGGGCGTTGGCAACGCCTCGAGTGGCGGCACGCCCGCCTCCGTTGGCCACTCCTACGCCTTTGGTAACACCGAAGAGAAGGCCCGCCGCCTAAACATGGGCTGCAAGGCGCGCGGGCAGCCCGGCCAACCCTTCTCCCACAAGACCGGCCACGGCTACGTCAAGGCGCATCGCGGTTTCTACCACGACGCGATCTTTGTCAAGCGCAACAACTTCAACCTGCTGCTCCACGAGACGTTCGGCGGCGGCTTCTCGCCCACCGCCGTTCTCAAGCTGCGCCGCCTCGCGCGCAAAGTCGCGCGCGGCAGCGTCGACCGCACGGCCTACTCGCCCAAGTACTCGCTCTCTTTTATATGTCCCACCATGCAGAGCGCATCTCTCTCTCTCTGTTGTGCGAGGCGTGAACCGCGCCATTCGCTCTCACCTGGCAACCCTGTCTGCACGTCTCGCGCGCGCGTGAACAGGGCTCCAGGCCCCAAATGACGTGTGAGTGTTAGATTTGTTTGGTATTGCTAAAAATCTCTCTCTCTCGCATCCGGGTACGGTTGCTCGCGTGCTGCGCAGTGGCTGCTATACCACCGGCTCCCTGACCCTCAGCTAAGCCCAGTGGCGATCACGCCGACAACAGGCTGGCGTATCCGAACTCTTTGCAGGAAGGCTCGGTGGCCGCCTCGCAGCAACGAACGCGTCTCGTCCGTGTGATGAAGCATTTGCTGGAGGCGATTGGCTGAGCCCACCGGCGACCGATCCGTGTCTGTTACCAGACACGAGGACGAGCGCGTCGGAAACTCGAGTTCATCATGCCCGAGCGCCGAGGCGGCAGACGGCCGCACATATGCGCACATCCTCCGGCCCTTGCGCTAGCCGCTGCGGCAAGGGAATTCCGGCAAGGCCGCGCAAGGGCCGACCAGTCATCGTTCGTTCGTCTCTGCGAGGTGGGGCTTGCGCAGATGCGCGCTCGGCGACGACGCCTGTGCGACCAATCCCCCCCCCCCCCCCGCAAAAGAGAAAGCGGTGAACTGCTAGGCGCAACTGCCTCTGACTACGCCCCCTCAGAGAGACGACTCACGAGCGCCGCACTTGGAGCACTTGGAGTGCAGTTAGTTGCCGCACGCCCAGGACCGGGGAGCTCAGAAGCGCACCCAGTTGGCCGGACGATTGGGATCGGGTTACGGGCTAGAGAGCCCTAGCCCCGGGGGTGCGCGGTCGCAGTCATGCGCACGATTTCTTCTCCCACAGACTTCGACGTGAGCAATGTCGTCATCCTCCAGCCAGTTCACGGCGAGCTCGCAAGGCCTCGTCTGCTCACGGCTCGCGCTGCCCTTCAACGTGGACGGGCCCTCCACCGTCGAGTGGTCCTGGTCCTCGGCCGACCCCGTCGAGTTCACCGTGACGTTCCTGCCCCTGCCGGGTCAGCGCTACAGCCTCGGAGAGCATGTCGGCACGGCTTGGACGGACCGCGCCGTTCCGATCGCTATGGCGCAGCCGGCCGACCCTGATCAGCCGCAGCCCGAGCCCGAGCCGCTGGTGCTCACCTCGATGAGCGGCAGCGACGACAAGGGCATCGCCGAGGTGGAGGGCTCGGGCGAGGTGACTATTTCGTGGCACTGTCCAGCGTCGAGCTCGATGCTGAGCGGGCTCTTCGGCTCGGCGGACCCAGACACCGAGATCAAGTACGCGCTCACCGTCGGCGCCACCGCCGCTGTCCACGCCAGAGTCGAGGACGAGCGGCGGCGCGCGGCGGCCGAGAAGGCGGCCCGGGAGGCAAAGGTGGCCGCGCTGCGTGCAGAGGCGGCGGCGTGCGAGAAGGACGCGGCGGCGAGCGCGGAGGACGTCAAGCTGCACCAGGCGGGGATCGACGAGCTGGCGCCGAAGCTCGACCAGGTCGAGGCGGCCTTTGCGGAGCAACAGGCGGCTGCGGAGAGGGAGAGGGCAGAGGGCAGAGGGAGAGGGCAGAGGGAGAGGGCAGAGGGAGAGGGCAGAGGGAGAGGGCAGAGGGAGAGGGCGAGGGGCGAGGGAGGCTGACCTCCGCCCGGCCCGCAGGATCGGGTGGAGAAGGAGCTCGCAAAGCTGGAGGAGATGCACGCCCCTCTCGAGGAGCTCAAGGCGCTCGCCTCGCACCCCGCCCCTCTCCCCCGCCCCCCTCTCCCCCGCCTCCCTCTCCCCCGCCTGCCTCTTTTTTGCCTCTGCCGGCCTCCTCCCGCCTCTCTCCGCCCCTCCTCCGCGCCACGACACGCCTCCACTCGCCGTGCAGGCTAAGCTGAGTGTCCTCGAGACCTCGCGCAACGAGGCGGAGACGCTGCGGCGCGAGCACCTCGACTCGAAGCAGCGCCTCATCGACGACTTGCAGCGGCTCGCCACGGCCCCGCTCACGCCGGTCCGCGCCGCCCCGTGAGGCTGCGCCGCGTCGGGCGGTCGCGACGAGCGCGCTGCCGGCGGCTTCGGTCACCGTTTCGGTCACCTTATCGGTCACCTTATCGGTCACCCTGAGCGAGGCTCTCGGCGAGTGGGGAGGGGAGGACTCGAGCGCAGAGGCGGAGGGGGCTGGGAGCGTGTGTGATGCGTCACGGGGCTCCTCGTGCGTTCGGGGCGTGCGCACGGCGGATGGGGTGTGGAGGCTCACGTCAGAGGGAGGGAGAGAGAAAGAGAGAGAGAGAGGCCGGGCGAGAGTGGTGAGGTCGAGATCACCTGGGCGGACGGATCGTGTGTACAAGCCGGACGTGTGAGAGTGAGAGACCGAGGGGCAGCTGTGCGCCGCCAAGCGCCATGTGCCATGACGCCGCAACCCGCATCGTTTGGACTTGGTGTCGCGCTAAGTGTGGGCGAGGGAACGGCGTTTTTTAATTTATACCAAAGTCTGAACAGGTGTGAACAGCAGCTCCTGAGCACGGCGCCGCAGGTGCCTGTTGATGGGTCCAGGTGATAGCCCTGGATGGGCAATGCATACGCCTCACTGGGCCTCAGATCCCCCGACCGCGTCCCGGTGCTATCTGTGGTCGGATTTGTGACGCCGCCGCACCGCGCGCCCGCGGCCGGGGGCCCTCCGGAGGCCAAGGATGGCCGTGACGGACCGGGACGAGCTCTGGGAGGTTCAGTGTCAGTGTATATATTGTAGAGATCAACCATGTGCCGCTCTTCCGTGTCGGGTTGTGACGAGGGGTGAGGGGACACGGATTGAAGATCCCTCACAACAAGATCGTGCAGGGCGGGGACACACGTCCCTAAATCCCATCTCGTCTCAGAGTTTGACCGTTTTCTTTATTTATTTACAATATCTCTCAGTCTAGCTACGGCTCTAAGCCTGGGAAGGCGATGCCGGGGCCGTACAGCAGCTTGATGGTGCTTCGCCGGCGCGTGCGTCCCGGAGCGGTGCCGGACGGGCGGTCCGTGGGAGGAAAACGAGGGACAGCGCCGACGGCGCTCTGATTCGACTTTTAACTTCAAACAAAGACAGTGGCACGCGCCGCACTGCGGCGCGTGCCCCACTGTCAGGAGCGGATATCCGTCAGTGAGTTGTGTTCACGCCGGGATCGTGTCCCTCACAACCTGGGCAGACTTTAGCCTACCACAGTAGTAATAGGCAATAATGTGATTTGACTTATTATAGTAGTCTGTGACTCGCCACGGCGCGCGGGGTATGCGTGTGCTCGATCTGGGACGATGGTGTTCGAACTTCGATGCCGCGGGTCCGCGCAATCCTCTCGGTGCAATCCTCCGGCTCGCGGGGACGGGCTGTCCCGCGACGGGACTCGCCCTCTCACGCTCTACCTCATGTGCCGGGTCTGAGCGGCCTGTCCGCGCCCGCCGCTCCCCCGCCTGGCGCCCGGTACCGCCCGTCCGGCTTCCCCCAGCTCCCCTGCACGCAGTAGCAGGAGTGAGCTTCCGCCCCGCCTCCCCTCAAATCAGCGTGCCCCGTCCGACACATCAGCGTGCCCCCTCCTTCCCGTCTCGCTCACTCGGCCACCTCTCCTCCAACAGCGTCCTCCGGAGGGCGTTTGCGAGCGGCTCGCTCGCAAGGATCGTCCAGTGGTCGCTTGGCACGCCCTCGACTCGTACCTAGTTGGCAGCGTGTTAGTCTGCCGAGGAGCAGCGAGGGCGTGGCGCCTCTCTCTGCTCTGCCAGCGCACCGGCACGCCCGCCGCCCGCAGCGCCGGAGCAAACTGTGGTGTGCAGAGGAGGTGGCTGAGGGCGGGCTCAAACAGCGGCAGTCCAAAGGCCTCGTGGTGGCAGTGGACGAGGAGGTGCGGGACCGCGGGGCTCTTCTCCACGGTGTGCAGGGGCGACGGCAGCGCCTCGCCAAAGAGAACGCGCTGCAGGAGCCACGCGAGGAGGCGGGCCGACGTGACGTCTGAGCGGCGGGGGAGGGCGTGGGCGAGTCGCGGCATCAGGCACCCTCCTGACCTAGGGCGACGCGGTGCCTGGCAGCAGCGGACCCGCGCGCGTAGCGAGCACACCCGAGAGCAGGAGGATGCCGTCGCAGCCAGCCGCCGGGGGGAGGCCAAAGTGAGCGAGCTTGTCGGGCCGCTGCAGCAGCGAGACAGCAACATGCCCTCCCGAGGAGTAGCCGCCTATGATGAGCTTGGCGTCCGGCGGCGCCAGCTCAGCACGGTGGCTGCGCACCCAAACGAGAGCTTGCGCGACGTCATCCATCATTGCCTCGTGCGTTGCGGCACCACGTGCGGCCAAGAGCCACGCGCCGTACAGAAGCAGCACGCAAACAGACCATGGGAAGCCGCCTGCTAGCGCAGCTGCGCATGCGAGCGCAAAGGCAATCGCACCAGGCGGCGGCCGAGGGAAAGCGCCACGGTGTCGGACGCACACACACGTGCAGCCCACAGATGCGACTGTCGCAGGTCCGGCCGCATTCCACCAGTCAAAGACGCGGTAGATGCCAGCGCGGTGGCCAATCCAGCCCGACCCAACAACCATGATGACGAGCGGAGGAGTGTGGTCCGTGCCAGGCGAGCTGGTTGGGCTGTAGACGTCGAGCGAACGCTCAAAGTGCTGCGACGGAGGCGCGTAGAAGACCGTCCGCTTCGGCATGGCAGGGGGCTGTTGGCAGTGCGGAGCACGCGTCTCTCTTCCGAGGGGGACGCACGCGTCGATGACGCAAACTTCTCTTCTTTTTTAATAATTTCCTTCTTTTTCGTTCATCCAGTTCGTTACAAAACATCACGCGTCCGTCGCTGCGCGGAGCGCTGCGCTCCCGAGGCCATCCCCCAAATGGAGGCCAACCCCCGAATGGAGGCCAGCGACGATGTGTGCGTGCTCCTCACGTGGGGCGACGGCTCGTACGGGGCGCTTGGGCACGGAGAGCGGCTGAGTGAGACTGTACCTCGCGTGGTCCTCGCGCTTGTCCCGACGGAGCTACGTGGCGTCTCCTGCGGCTCGGCCACCACTTTTGCGCTCACGGCCGACGGGGCGTTTTCGTTCGGCGCCGCCGTCGGCGGCGTGCTCGGCCAAGGAGCAGTCCGAGGAGACACGAGCTGTGTGTGCACCCCACAACGGGTCACTGGGCTGAGAGGCGGCCTCACCTCGCTCGCGTGTGGCGACAGGCACGCGCTCGCCGCCGGTGAGGGCGGAGAGCTGTACGCGTGGGGCGATGGCGGCGACGGCAGGCTGTGGGACTGCCCCGGTGAGGCACCCGAGCCCGCCATCTCGCTCGCTGTCGACGCTGGAGTCCGAGCAGCGGCTGCTAGTGCCCAGGCCGATTCCTCCGTGGCCGCGGTAGCGTGCGGCTCGGTGCATTCGCTGGCCCTCACACGCTCGGGCGTGGTTTTCTCTTGGGGTCCGCCAGGGGCCCCACAGCTCGGGCACGGCGTACTTCCGATCTCATCCCAGAGGCAGGGAGGGAGAACCCCGCCGCAGAGGGGGGGAGAGAGAGAGTATGCCAGTCCGACGGGCGGACGAAGGCTGAGCCAGCGGGAACAAATTGACCGAAATGGACGGATGAGCCCGGAGAAGCCACGCGTCGTGGTGCGCTCGCAGTCCCCGGTGGCCTTGCCAACGCCGGAGGACTGGTCCGACGATTGCGAGTGGGGCGTCGTGCCGGCGTGGAGCTCCGGGGCCGCGAGGGCGCCCCCACCGGCGGCGACGCGGCCGCCACCGCCGAGCGGCGGCGGACGTGCACCGGCGGCGTCGAGCGGCGACGCTCCTCTGCTCGTGCCAGATGTCAGATCGGTCTGCGGGCTGGCGGCGGGCGTGAGCCACTCGGCCGCGCTCTCGGCCAAGGTTTGCTCTGCGGGGCTCTCAGATCCGACGAGGCGGCCCTAGCTCACCCTCGCGTGCCGCTCCCGCCCACAGGGCCGGCTCTGGATGTTTGGCGACAACGGGGACGGCCAGCTCGGGCTGGGTGACGGTGGCGCTCGTCGCATCAGCGGGCCGCAGCGGGTGCCGGCGCTCGTGTCTGTCAAGGCGCGCGGCCCACTTTGGGCACCCGCACAGTGGCACCGCACCACACGCGCGCCACCAAGCTTACTGCCTGTGGTGTCGAGGTGCGCACGGTGGCCTGCGGCGGCTTCTTCACGGCGGCGGTGGTGGCCGGCGGCGGGATGGTCACATTTGGGGCCAACGAGTGCGGCCAGCTCGGCCACGGAGGGCGCGAGGCGGAGCGCGCGCCGAGGCTCGTGCGCGCGCTCGAGGGCACGCCCATCGCGCAGGTGGCGTGCGGCGCCTGCCACCTGGTGGCGCTCTCCGAGACGGGGGCGCTGCACGTGTGCGGCCGCAACGGCGACGGCGAGCTCGGCACGGGCGATCTGGTGGGCGCCAACGCCGAGCTGCCCCGCCGGCTGCCACTGTTTGGCGACCCGGGCGTCTGCACGGTGGCGGTGGCGTGCGGCTCGTTCCACACCGCCGCGGTGGTGCGCCTGAGCCGGCGGCGTCTGGGCGGGCTGGTCGGGGAGCGGGCCGCGGCGGCGGTGGAGGAGAGGATCGCGAGGAGAGGGCGAGGGGTGGGGGTCCGGAATAAGGGTGGCGGGCGTGGGGGGTGTGAAGGGTGTTTGGTGTGAGTGGTTGACTAGAAAGCCTCGATTCCTTGAGTCCCAGCTGTCACGGTAAAATATCTCGCTTTCGCCGACGCAAGTGACAAGTCACAAGATTTAGCTCGGCACGGAAAAAAGTCGAAGACCCGGCTACGTACGACGGTGATTCGTGGCATCCTATGGGTCGTCCAGAGTATCGACCTCTGGCTTGTCAGCCGCCCCACCGAGGGCACCATGAAGTACAGCGATCGCCACCTCGCTGGCCTCTCCGCAGGCCCCCCCGACCGCGTCGAACTCATCGGCGCGGGCTCTCTCGGCTACGGGACCGGCCCCCCAGCTTCGGCTGAGGGCTGACAAGCTGCTGCACGACGGTGACTGTCAAACGTTATCGTAACTTGGGTCGAACAGTTGCGCTGTTATTGAACGATATCAGCAACCAACCTCCTAGGGCTCCCAGGGTAGGGTGCCCACAGGGCCCAAAAAAAAGAAAGGAAAAAGAAATGGGCGCACCCCGATCGCAGCACTTCGTGTTGGAGAGTCGAGATATTGACAAATTTATTGAGATTGTGACTAGGAGGGAGGGACGCTGGCGGCTGGGGATTCTCAAAGGTATACCCTTGGAATGGCCGGATCCAGCCTCGAAAGTACGAGATCGCGCGCGCTTCGCGCGCTGCACCGCCTGTCTCCGCGGCTGAGTGACGACGCGTGCCGTGTGCCAGCAGAGTTGGGCGCGCGCGGCGCGACGGCGCCCGCGAGGGAAGGCGCGGGTGCAGCGCCGCCGGCGGTCGTACCGCTCGCCAGCCAGCGCAGCAGCGGCCCCAGCGCAGCGGCCGCCGGCGCAGCAGCCAGAGCAGCCGGTGCGCGCCTTGCGAGGCGAGTACTGCCGCCCGGCAGCCTAAGGCGGCCAGGCGGCAGTACTCGTTCGAATGTTGCGTCCGAGCCGTGCGTGCGCCGAGGCGCGCGCGGCGCGCGCCCGCCCGGCTGCCAGTAGGAGGCGGCGCGCAATATGGCCTATAGTACAGCCCTTAGGAGGAGGAAGAGGCTGGCTGGCAGTGCTGTATGCCGCCGAGGGGCAGTTTTGGGGTGCTATCCCCATCCCAGGGGGCTGCAGAAGGCACGTCCGCAACCGGGACAACCCGCCCCCCCAGCCGAGGCCGGTCGAAGTGCCCCCTTGAGCACAGCCATGAGGTGCGCGCACCGAGGGTCGGCTTGCACAAGGTCTGAGCCGCAGGCGCTCGGCGCCAAGTGCAGTGTCACGCTCGCACGCGAAGGGGACACAATGGGGAACCCTCGTTTCCTAGTCACTGTCTCGGTCCCCCAACGGAGGAGGCCTCGCTCCTATTGGAACACTCCAACATCAGATTTGCCTCGTGCGTCCCTTTTTGCAGTCGGAAAGCTATTTATTTTATTTTGGGTCCTGTGGGCACCCTAGCCAGGGCTTGGAGGTCTTTTCAGTTGCAACCATCGTGATACAACTGTAGGCAAGGCGTTCAGGGTGATACTGATCGATAGACGGGCTGGCATGTGGCAAGTGAGAAGTAAGTGTACACGGCGCCTGTGAGCTGTGTACGGGTAACAAACCTTCAATACTTCCTGTGTATCGCACAAAGACTCTATACGACTCCCAGTCCTCTGATAAACACAAGATGCATGCTTGGGGCGCTATCGCGATCTCTTCTCGAAGTTCTTCGCTATCCGAATCATCCGCCTCGCCTCTTCGCTCCCCGATTCGCTGCCCGCATTTGCATGCAGTGCGCGGCAAGAGTGGCTCGAGGGGCTCTCCCCCGCGGCTCACAATCTCTCGCAAGCTACTCGACATCGGGAACCGCATGTGCGGGTTGGGACACGAGGGTAGTGAGGATAGCATGCGCCAGCCGGGCGCCGCCTCATCCTCAAAGCATTGATGCATCATGAGACGTCGCGGTGCCGTCACGGCACGGCCCACCACGAAAGCCGCGCCAGGAATGTCTTCGCCGCCGGGAAGTGCACCATCTGAGAAAGCCACCCTCATGCCCTCTTCACGCATCGCCTCCGCCTCCGCCCTTGTCGATGCCGGTCGCGCCCCCTCTAGTCGTCCCTGTCGGACATAGCTGATCGACGTGCGGGGGCTGTCCCGGCCGTCTGACCAGAGAGCGTGCACCTGCTCGCACACGCGAGCCTCCCAAAGGAAGCTGCCATCAGGCGGGTTGTCGAGCATGTGCATGTACAGCAGGACGATTCGGTCCCGGTCGTGCCACCAGCAGCTGTGCGGCCACGCCAGAGGCGCGAGCTCATGGCGATCGGCGCTCCTTGGCCGCACCGCACCTCAGCCGGCTCATCCGGGCGACGGACGGCAGGCGCCTCTACCGATACTCCGCTATAGAGACTGGCTCGTCATATAGCCATTCTACTTATTTTAATTTTTATAATAATTATCATCCCACCTCACCTTCACAACCTCACTTCACTTTCAACCATTATAAGCAAGTGCGTACGATGATCTCCGCATCTGAATCCCATCATCCTCTATAGCTCAGTTGGTCAGAGCGTGCGGCCGTTAACGTGAGGCTGACACCGCGAGGTCGCCAGTTCGAGCCTGGCTGGAGGAGGGCCTTTTTTTTTTTGCTCGCGCGCCACGCGTCTGCGCCGACGAGCCGGACGGAATGATCTCGCCTCCGATCTCGTGGGCGAGCCGTTACAATTCCGCGCAGTTCCCTCGCTCAAATCCATTCCTTCCATCCCCGAGACAGCGCCCGTCGCGGTCGACCCTCAGCCCGTACCCCGCAGAACGCACAACGACTCGACACACGCGAGACCGCGACGGCTGACCGACGGGTCCACGCGACCCCGTAAGCGCAAGGCGCCCGCGTCTGTCCGCGTCGCGCCCGCAAGCGAACACACTCGACAGATCCGAAACTCCGCGCATGCAGTACCGCGGGAGCACACATGCATACGCGAGAGAGGAATGCATACACTCAAGCGACCCGCGCCCTTGCGACACGCGTCCGTGCGGTGGGGGCGGCGTCGCCCGCTACACGGGGGCGGGGCGGCCGGTGGTGGCCACCTGGTACTTCTGGCCAAAGTGCGCGATCATGCGCTGCTGTATGTCGACCTCCATTGACGGCGGGAGGTACCACGACTTGTCGGCCTCCGCGTCATACTTGGCGCCGAATTCCCTCGCGAGCTCGTGCGCCTTGTTCTGCTTCGTAGATGTAGACGACATTGGCGATCGGGCTGGACGGCGCGGGATTGAGCGTCGTCTCGGCCGGCCGCACCCAATGGCGCGGCAGCGGCGGCGGCCGCGGCGGCGGCATCTCGAACACGCCCCACGAGTTGATGGACTTGTCCACGTGGAGCTCCGGCTCATGGCCGACGAGGTAGTCGGCCAGCTCGCCCTCATTCACGATCACGACGAAGCGCTCCTCCCCACCGCGGGTCGTTTTCGCGTACTCGAACCTGCTCAGCGCGAGGGACCAGAACGCGGGTGTCAGAGGCAGAGAGCGGACGATGGAGCATAACATGTTATGGGCTGCTATAACACCCATAACATGTTATGGGCTGCTATGCCCCGAGAGCCATAACACCATAACAATAACTGTGTCAGGGGACAACTACGAGGGGTGGTGGAACCACATGTGGAAGGCCCCCGCACGGGGGGTCCCGGCCGACGTCATGCGCGTCCGGACGCGGCCCTCCGTACACGGAAACAGGATACTGAAGGCATTCCCGAACTCAAAACAGGATACTGAGGGCAGATATGAGCTCAGCTCAGTGAGATCTAGCTGCACATACCCTTAGTATCCAGAATAGTCCAGTCTGAAAAAAGTCGGTCCGACCGCGCGGAGCCGTCTGGCTCTCTGCAGAGCCCCCGCGGGCACGCCTGGTCCGCGGCGGCGAGGAGGGAGCGAGCGCCGAGAGCAGCGTCAATCCTGTGTGCGAGGGGGAGGGGAAGACACTTATGCTAGTAGGTCAGGGAGGTGTAGATGGTCGGGCTCAACCACCTGCACTCGGATGAGCCGCAGCCTAATCTCCGCCGTCGCTGCAGCAGGCAGCAGCTTGCCAAAGGAGCCGCCGGTCGTCGACTTGCCGTTGACCTCGGCGATGAAGTCGCCCACGCAAAGCCCGGCGGTGTCGCCAGCGCCACCCTCGACCACGTTGGTGATTTGGTGGTTGTTGGGGTCGACAGAGATTCCAAGCGTCCCGCCCTTGCGTGTGAGCGTCACCGTCAGGGCGCGCTTCTTCGCGCCAGAGGAGCCGCCAGCCTCGTCGTCGGCGGTACTCCGCTTGCGGTGGGGAGCAGAGTCCGCGGCCGGCGTGATCAGTTTAAGCGCCTCGTCAAACTTCCAGCCGGCCTGTTGATCGCGCGGCACGTAGACTCCTTCGTCGGTGGGGAGGTTGAGGTCGAGGAGGCCGAGCACCGACTCCATGTGGTACGGGGCGGAATCGTCGACGTTGTACTTGAAGGTGTAGTCGCCGTCCGCGCCCGACTTGGCGTAGAAGTTGCAGTGGATCTTATAGTTGGCTGCCTTAGCCTCGTCGAACGGCACGGGGAGATAGGTCCGCACGTAGCTCCCCCTCTTGCCGCCCGACTTGCAGAGCATCTGCTGCACGCGGCCGCACCACCAGTCGAACCTACCCGCGCTGTCGTACGTGGCGATCACAACGTTCGTGCTGATCTCGAGCATTGGTGTTGCAATTGTGAGCGGCGACTCCGTCGGCGGGTCGGCGGCGGGCGCGGCGGACGCGGCGGTGTCAGAAGCGGCGGGGCCGGTGCCGGTGCCGGTGGCAGCGGCGCCGGGCGCAAGGCCGGCGGGGCCGGTGGCAGCGACGCCGGACGCAAGGCCAGCTGCGGCGGGCGCAGGGGGGAGGGCGGCAGAGGCGCGGTCGCGGTCGAGATCGAGCTTGGCCTGCTTGGCAGCGGCCGTGATCTTCTCTAGGCGCGACGTCGGTACGGCAAATTGGAGGACCTCGTGCCTCTCGGCTTCTCCTATGCGTGATGCCAGCAGAAAGGACGCTGATTCATGCTCAAATGAGGCACTGCGTGTCTCCTCGCAGCTGCAGCTGGCATCCGCCGTGGACTAATAAAACTGCGATCTCAGTGCCCCAGCACGCAAAATCTTCTCTGCGGGACTACCGCCCCGCACCCCGCCCGGGATGAATTCACACCTCTCAACAGCTGTTCACACCTGGAAAACTCATCGGATTTGGGCCACTTGCCTGGGCGACCCCGGACCCTTGGCGGACGCGCATGACGTCGGCCGGGACCCCCCGTGCGGGGGCCTTCCACATGTGGCGGCCACCGCCGGCTCGACGCGACGATAGCCTCCGGAGGCTGACTTTGAGGCACCATCATCGGACGATGTCGACGAGTTGGGTCGCTCTCGCGGTAGCCAGATGACCTCTCTTCCTAGTAGCACTGGCCATGGCCGCAGGAAGCTCGGGGGAGGGCGCTGTGAGCAACACGGAGCTCCGTTGGACGCGTTTTCAAGATTAGCGTGTCAGAGTGAATTGGAACTAGCCTGTGCGGTTAATGACTGCACTCCAAGTGCTCCAAGTGCACTCCAAGTACTGTGATTTATTTAGTGAACGTGCACAGAGGTCAGAGCACACACAGTCATGCACTTGCTCTTGGAGAGCCGACCGTTGGTCTCTTGGAGATGGAGTGCAGTTGGCAACCTCTGGCTCTGCCGGTTCGTGTCGTTACTCGTTTGTTTATTGCTCACCACATCCACCACGCCACCCAGGGGACACGATCGCGAAAGTGGAAGGGAAGAAAAAAAGTGTGGGCGTGTTGAAGTTGAGAGCCGTCACAGCACCGCCTCCAAGTAAGGGAGCACCACCTCAAACGTGGGCAGTATGACACCGGCGACCGGGCCGGCGCGCAGTATTGTCAAGGCGTAGCCGCGGTACAGCCGCGCTGGGCCGTCCTCGCGCAGGAGCGCGCGCACGCACGCGAGCCAGCCCGGCGCCTGGCCGGCAGGGTGGGCGGCGGCGTGTGCCACCTGGACGTTGCGGACGACGTCGATGGGGTAGACGACGCACCAAGTCACCACGTTCGCTCCGGCTCCCGCCGCCGTGCGCGCCCAGAGTGGAGGCTCGCCCTTCGCGGAGCCGCTCGGCGTCAGCGCCTGCTTGAGGAGGCAGTAGGCGAGCCCCGTGAAGAGCGACGCCAGGCTGCCGATGGACCTATGAAGGATCCGAGAGGGCTCTTGGAAGAGAGCCGCATCCCACGGCCTCCCACCACACCGGAGAGAGTGACCGCGCCGTCGCCACGAAGCTCTGTCCCGTAAGCTGCTGCTGCACCTTGACGCGCGAGAGCAGCGTGGTGACCGGGGAGATGCACAGCCCGGCGACCGAGCCGGCGGCCGCGTGGCACAGCAGCGGCGGTCTGTCGGCCGAGAGGCGTCGCCGCACATTCTCGTACACTCCCAGGTTGGCCGCCTGCAGCGCGCCAGCTCCGATCAACGGCGTGCCGACGCCACGGAAGAGGCAGCGCAGCGAGGACGGCGACCGCCTGCCCGCCTGCGCGTGCACCTTGAGGGTGTCGAGAGGGTGACCAACCAGCGTGCCCACGGCGCCGGCAATCGACCCGGCGAGGAAGGAGTGCAGCGAGATTGTGGCGCGTTCGCGCGGGCTGTCCCTTTCGGCAAGCATGCGCGGCCCTGCCTCTTTGCGCCGCTCGCTCGCGGAGGTGGGAGACATGGCCGCCGATGCGGCTAAGGCAGGAGGGGGACGGCAACGGGACGGCAACGTCTCGCGGGGCTGTGGCCCGACTGCTTCGCGCCTGGCGAGTAGGCCCCGCCCACCCAGGGTACCCTCTCCGAGGACCCATTGGGTGGCTGGTTCGAGGACTCGCCGGGGCTCTGCTCCAAGAGACCTCGAGAGAGCGTGCGTGTGCCTCTACTCGCCAGGCTTCGCGCGTTCACGAGTTCGAGTCGTAATCTGTGATCTGTGAGGGTCCGCCCGCAGGCGCATTTTTTATACCGAGGCAGTGCCCGGTGCCGAGCGCAGGCAGAGCCCACAGGTCGGACCTTGAGACAGCATTGTAGATCCCTCTGGGCGAGGGTGGTGGAGAGGGCGGTCCGTCGGCGCCAAACCACATCCCACCGAGGTGGGCAGGTTCCACGCGTTCCCGGACCGCCCCGTTGGAGGTAGACCGCTCGTCTAGCCAATCAGCCTTAAGCGAGCGGCCTGGCCGTTGGAATGGCCGAGTATCCGAGAGGCGGCAGCCTCTGCCCTCGGAGAGGGGGGGAGGTCTATGACCTACCTAGTTGTTTGTCCGGCATGCGAGGGCATGCTCGGCCGTTCGGAGTCCCCCCCTCGTAGAGGACGTCGGAGGGAGGGGAGGACGACTGTCCCCGCAGGACCTCAGTTACGAGCCGTCCTCCCCTCGAGACGCGAGGCCAGTGCACTTGGGGCCAAGCCCCAGCGTGCACCGCGCCCCACACGGAGTATCGAGTTGGCGAAAATTGAAAGCTTTCGGGAATAAGCGCGGGTTAGCGTGGGTTCCACCGGGTTAAGCCACACTAACCCGGCACGGGTTAGCACGGGTCAGAACGGGTTACCATAACCCGACGCTAACCCGACGCTAACCCGGCACTAACCCGTCCTAACGTATGCCCCGCGAGCAGCGCGGGTTTAGCGCCGGGTTAGTCTCGGGTTAGTCTCGGGTTAGGTTTGGGTTAGAGCTCTACGGCTCGTTCCGCCCCTCTCTCGTGCGTTCACTGACTCGCCACACCACAGCCGCGGGCGCATGGCGAGCGGGACAGTCTCATGCCACAGGTTTACCTCAGGTCTCCAGTACTCTCATCCCAGTGGATGGACGTCCGGACGTCCCTTTGTGTTCCTCCCCCCGTCCGCCAGCGAGACGCTCAGTCGCTGGCGGCCGCAGTTTTCTGTGAGGTGGGAGGAGAGGAGAGGACGCAGTGAAGATGGCGCAGCAGCAGGCCCCGCCAGATTCGCAAGCGCCCATCGTCGTCGTCGTTGACGAGGTTCAGATCACCAGTGATGCAATGCTCGTTCTCGTTCCAGGGGCTCAGCACGTAAAGGACCATACGCCTTGTCTGAGTTGGACCACGGTGTACGACAATGCAGGAGCAGTGACCAACTACACCCTGGGGCAGAGCGACGCCAAGGGCGCCTTCCTGCCGCGGTGCCGGTTTAGCGTGGACCAACCAGCAGACATGACAGCCAGGGCTCAGGAGCCAGCCGCTTTTGCGGCAGCCGACCCGCGGAGGTCGAGCGCGCCGCGAGCCGCGTGCGCGCAGATCGACATGGCGAGGCGACCGTCATCCCGAGCGATGCCGCTGGCGCGTCGGCGCGAGCCTGCCTGCGGCTCGGTGGAGGGCTCCACCGGCTCGGCGCGGCGGGGGTGCGCCGACTGCACCACTCCCGCACCATCCCGACTCGGGAGCGGTGCAGTTCATATGAAAAGGAGCGCGGGCCGCACGCTCCCCGCCGTCGGGGGTGGTGCGCAATTAGGAGCGGGGGTGGGCCCGGAGGTGCCCCGCCTGGAGTCCACCGCTAGCCCCGCCTGGAGGGCAGCGAGTCCACCGCTAGCTGCCGCCGCGAGCAATCGCTCGACTGCAACTGACCGCGACCGCGCACCACGCGACCCGGCCCGAGGCTCCGGCGCGCCTCTCGGCTCGATGCCAAAGGTGGCCGCGGAGGAGACGGCGCGCCTCCACCCCGCCGTCTCCGCCTTCCGCATCCGCGCCTCGGACCTCCGCCACCTCCTCCGCCTCACGCTCCCCATCATGGCGTCGTCGATGCTCACCTTCCTCCTCACGGTCGTCGACCTGCTCTTCGTCGGCCGCCTCGGCACGCACGAGCTCGCCGCCGCAGCGCTGGCCAACACGGTATGGAACACGGTCGCCCTGCCGCTGCAGGGCTGCGCCTCGGCGCTCGACACGCTGCTCTCGCAGGCCCACGGCGCCGGGCAGCACGCCGCCTTCCAGACGTGGACGCAAACGGGGACGCTCCTCATTCTCCTGCTCGGCATCCCGTTTGCGGCCATCCTGCTGCTCGCCGAGCCGCTGCTGCTCGCCATCCGGGAGAGAGGGCTCGCGTGGGGCGTCCCTCCGTACCTCGCCTTTCTCTCCCTCGCCAAGCATCTGCAAGCGCAGGAGGTCGTCCTGCCGCTCGTGGCCATCGCGGCGCTCGCCAATGCCGCCAACGCGGCGGCCAACTGGTGGCTCATCCACCGGCTCGGCCTCGGCCTCGCCGGCGCCCCGCTCGCCACGTCGCTCTCTCGCTGGGCGCAGCTGCTGCTGCTGCTGCTGTACTCGGCCGCCGCCCGGAAGCGGCTCGCGCCTCCGCTTCCCGGCTGCCTGCCCGAGCCCGCGCCGCTGCCTCGGCTGGCGGCGAGATTCTTCTCGCTCGGCATGAGATTCTTCTCGCTCGGCGGGCCGGGCGCGCTCATGCTCGCGCTGGAGGCGTGGGCGTTCGACCTGTCCACCCTCCTCGCGGGCTACCTCGGCCAGACGAGCCTCGACGCGCACGTCCTCCTCCTCAACGTCTGCTCCTTCACGTTCATGAGCTTCCCCTTCGCGGTCGGCGTCGCGGCGTCGATCCGGGTCGGCCGCGCGCTCGGCGGCGGCGACGCGCGGGGCGCCGCCGCGGCGGCGCGCCTCTCCACGTGCCTCGTCCTCCTCTTCATGACCGCCCTCGCCACCGCCAAGCTCCTCGCGCGCCGCCAGCTGGGCCTCCTCTTCACCGACGACGACGAGGTGGTCGCCGCCGTCGCGGGCATCGTCGCCATCGCCGCCCTCTTCCAGATCTCCGACGGGCTGCAGGCAGCACACGTCCCAAACACACACCCATCCCTCCTGAGCTCCTCCACCCCCTTCCTCCACCCCGCACCTCTTGCTCTGCAGGCCGCAAACGCCGGAGTCATGCGCGGGATGGGGCGGCAGCGCCTCGTCGCCGGCCTCAACCTGGTCGGCTTCTGGCTCATCGGGCTGCCGCTCGGGGCGAGCCTCACTTTCGCGGCGCGCGTCGGCGTCGCCGGCCTCTGGTGGGGCCTCGCCGCCGGGCTCACCTGCGTCGCAGGCTTTGGCGCCGCCGTCGTGCTGCGCACCGACTGGGAGGCGGAGGCGCGCCGCGCACGGCTGCGCGTGGGCGCGCCGGCGCCGCGCTCCTCGCCGCCGCCGCCGCAGCAGCAGGCGCAGCGCGCGGGCGGAGGGGAGGATTTGGTCGTGCCACCGACGCCTCTCGCAGAGGTCGGCATGTGCGCAGTCGGGAGCGGCGACACACCAGCCGCCAGCACGAGCACCGTCTCAGAGCAGTGTTGAAGTCGCGTGACCGTCAAGATACCGCATACCGGGGCGCTTTTTCGGTGACGTCAACCATCGACACGTGTGTACACCTCACAGCACACAGAGTACCTCGCTCTCAGTGGAGGGTGTGTCTGTGTGGACAGTTTTCTCGTTATCCTGCCACTTATCGTACGTGGCTGGGTTCACAGCGATTGTACGTACTTATAGCTTACTGGGAGAAAAGAGAGAGGGGGTTGTGTTCTCTAGGCCCCTAAGGGCCCTACGCGCGGCGTGAGAGCTCGGAAGCGAGCTTTGCACGGCGATCGAGGATGGCACGGTTCACCCCCTTCACCGAAGCGATGGAGATGCGTTCCGCGTGGTGTGACACAAATGAGAGGCGGGAGTGGGGAGGGTACGCGGTGCGGTCAACGCCCGAGCGTTGAGCCTTGCGCGCAAGGCGGTTGATCTTTGCCACTGCTGGCGGCGAGAAGCCGCCGCCGAATGTCTCGTGGAGAAGCAGGTTGAACTTGTTGCGTTTGGTGAAGATCCCATCATGGTAGTGGCCACGCTGTGACTTGACGTAGCCTTGGCCAGTGGTGTGGTCGAACGCCCGTTGACCACGGAACCCGCGTTGCTTGCAGCCCATGTTTGCAAGGCGGGCGCGCTCTTCGGTGTTGCCGAAGGCGAACTTGTCTCCAACGGAGCCGGGGTTGCCTCCGGTGTCGGCGCGGCCGACCCCAACGGGCAAGCCACCCCGGAGGGGGGTCCAAAGTTTGACCTCACTGATCTCGTCTTTGCCCCCGGGAGCCTCGCCCGGTTCAGCCAGGTCGGTCTTGTAGCCCTCGTTGAACTGTTTGGTGAGTTCTGGTTTTTCGGCATCTCCCATAACGGGCCGGGAGACGGAGACGGCGTGGACACAATCGTACCAGGCGCGAAGTACGCCGTCGTGTGGGCGCCGCCGGGCGGCGTTGTTGAGGAACCAGTCGCCATGGTAGTCCTTTGCACCACCGACTGTGTCCCCAAGCTCGAGTGCCCGCGTGACAGTCGAGCGGCACTGCGAGAGGTGAAGGCCGTTTCGGCGCTGAAGCTCGCCGATGAATATGTCGTCTGGAATGCATGTGGCATTGCTGCCGTCGAGTTTTGTGTCGAGCCACCGCCCCGCGTAAGGCTGCGCAGTTGAGACGTAGCGGATGGACTCGCGTAGACGTATTTTGGTGTCGCCTGGCTGCCAGTTTCTCTCTCGATTGTAGGAAAATGAGGGGACCACTTGACGGTCGCGGCCTTCCGACTCGCGCCTCCGCCTCACTGGCACTATTGTAGCCCTGGCCGGTGCGCGTGTGAAGTTGAAGTTCCGGAGTGAAAATTCGAACGCGTTCTCTCACGGTGACCACCTCAGAGGCACCTCCGGAGGCAGGCCGCCGCACGCCGGCGACACAGCTCCAGCTGTCGAACTGACCCACAGCTCCTCTCAGAGCGGGAACTGTGACGAAAGTTGACTGAGGCGGTTGTCAGGAATCATCATACGGATCACATGGTGGCTCTCTCATGACGGGAGACCGCCCGACCACTCCTGGGTGGCACTGCCACCGGTGTCGCTCGACGTCCTGTCGACAGCGTGCCGACAGCGACACATACCATGTGGGACGCGTCGAGTATCGACCTCTACTGCTTACCCAGCCTTCGAGTGTATCCTGGCTGTGGTCCCACACCCACTGGTGTCCATCTCAGAGACCGCAGGAGGTCATGAGGGTCGATGGGAGTGCCAACCCCACAATGCGCCTAAAAACACCGAGCCCAGTATATCGGATTTTTTCCCCGGAGCATCTGACACCATTGTACGGCTCTCTCTAGAGTCTCTCTGACAGTCCGCTGACGTCAGTGGACAGTGCAACAAAATATTCACATACCGCGTTACATTTACATCCACGAATGTTTCGCCAGCGAGAGCTCCTTGAGCACTCTCGCAGCATTCTCGTCAACCGGACGGCTGCCGTCGAGAAGGGTGTGCTCAAAGTCCACGGGGGCAAAGGCCCATTCGGAGCCGCTGGCAGCCGCCGCGGGCGCCTTGTAGAAGTGCCCCTCCCGCTGCGCCACCCGCTCCGCCGCCAGCGCGTCGCTCGTGCCCATGAGCACCCACCGCGCCGCGGGGAAGCGCGCGCGGAAAGCGTCGCGCAAGTCGGCGTTGACAAAGGAGAACGAGACGAGGCAGTGCCCGGCCGCTTGGCGGCCCGCGGCGCGCCGCTCGGCGGCGCACTCGCGCAGCCGCGCCTCGAGGTGGTCGCACGCCGCCTGGGCGAAGGCGCGCCGCTGAGGCAGCGTCGGGTAGACGCCGCGCGCAAAGTTGTCTCGCATCCAGAGCGGCACGCACACGTCCAGATCCTCGCCAAAGACGTCCCCGCCATCGGCGGCCGCGAGCACGGCGTCTGCGACCGTCGACTTGCCCGCTCCGGGCCGGCCAAACAGGATCGTGACGGAGGTGGGCGGCGGCCTGCCCGCCCGCATCTCCTCGCCGAGCAGCTCCGCCATCTCCTCGACGCTGCTCGGCTGCCTGCTCCGGCCGAGGAAGGGAGGGGCAGCCGGCTCCTCTCGAGGCGCGGCCTCCGGCGCCACGCCGCGCGCGAGCCGGCGGATGGTCGCCGCGGCGACGGCGGCGGCGCGGCGCCCCATCTCCTCGAGGAGAATCGACTCGCCCGCGCCCGTCTCTGCGTGCTGCGGCTCCGGAGCCGGCAGCAGCTCGCTGTTGGAGATGTGGGGAGATATGGGGAGATATGGGGAGATATGCAGCTCGCTGTTGGAGATGTCCTTGATGAAGAGGACCGGCGCACCGAAGGTCTGCCCGACGCGTGCGACCGCGTACGCCTCCATCTCCTCGCAGACCGTGCCGAGCGTCGCGTGCAGCCGCTCGATCTCGGGCACGTGCTGCGTCCACGTGTCGGTCGAGCCAACCTTGCCCACGTGCACCGCCACAGGCCTCGGCTCTCGACCGCCGCCATCGGGCCACGCCGGGAGCGATGGCGCAACCTCCGCCGCCGCCGCTCTCGCCGTGCGCAGCAGCAGCGGGCTGGCCGGGAGCTCCGGCAGCGGAGGCTCGGCGACGCCCGGGCGGTGGCCGACGTGCTCCGATTCGCCGCTTGCGCGCACCATTCGGCAGGCGAGAGGCACGACCGCGCTGCCCAGCACCACGTCGCCGGGAAGGAGGTCTGCACGGTGGGCGCCAGAACAGCCGACGCTCAGCACAGCCAGCGGAGGCCGGCCCGACTCGTCGAGGCAGGCTGCGGTGCACGCGATAGACGCGTCCACCTCGCCGATGCCCACCGTGACCACGTCGACCTGCAGTCCGCCAATGCACCCGCGCACACGCCGCCGCGCCGCCGGGATCAGCGGCACCTCGCACAGCTCTTCGAGTGCTTCTTCGACGAAGCGAGCCTCTTCGCGGACCGCGCAGGCGACCAGCACCCAGTGGCGCGCGGAAGAGCGCCTCCGCCGCAGCCAGACTGTGACCGCGGCGGCGGCGGCGGCGGCGGCGGCGGCGGTGGCGGCTAGCGTGACGGAGGAGCGGTCCGGCATCCGACTGTCTGGTCAGCGCGGTTGTTGAGCGTCCTCCTCGGCAAAAGAGAATTTTCAGCACGGGATTGGCAAGCTTGGCGCGCATTCATTTTCAGTGTGAGTTTGACGCGTCCATTCGTCGCGTCCTATAGCCCGAGGACGCGCCAAAAACGAGCGCGGGGCACGTGCCCGTCCTGTCCGCCGTTCACGCTCCACGCTCGACCCAGATGTGCCAGGGCTGCGTCAGCCCGGTGGTGGCCTTCTCGTGGCTCGGAGGGATTCTGATCAACGGCTCCTTCATCTGGCTCATCTCGTTGGGCACGGCAACCCACTGGCCGCTCGGGCTGGTCTTGGCGATCTTGTACACCTGCATCCTCTTCGGCGTCGCCAGTCGGCTGATGCGCCGCGAAGAGCCGGCCTTCATCGTCGACATCTTCCTCCTCCTCGGCGTGATAGGCGTCGCATCGAGTGGCGGCATCCTCGCCAGCAACATTTTCACGTCTGGCTGCGGCCCCCATGACGGCCCCCCGAGACCCATCGCGACTTGGAGTTCTCCAACCACCAATTTGTCGCGCGACGTGATGATATGGGCGCAGCGCACGTCGTGGGATGCGGGCTCAACCTTCGTCTACGAGCCGGTCGGCGCTGCTCTCTTCTTCCGAGGCCAACGTGCAAGCGGTCGCGGCGAGGCACTCTGGCGCAGCACCGCCGGCTCGGCGTCGCCCGTGCAGCTCGACGGGTCGTTTGTCCGGCCGCACGGTCTCGTGGCTGTGGGCCAGCATGTGTGTTTCGTCGCGCACACCAACACCTCGTACGCCGACGCCGTTTACTGCTACGCTTCAGACGGCCTCTCGTACACGCGCGTGAGCGGGAGGAATGGCGATGAGCCTCGCAGCCCGCGCTCGCTGCTTGCGACACCCGATGGCTCGCTGTTCTTCAAAGCGTGGGCCCCCTTTGGTCGCACGCCTTCGGAAGGCGTGGTCTACCGCGCCGACCCACCCTTCACGACCGCGGATCTCCTCTCGCGGCGTAAGGGCGGCGTCTTTCCGCCGCCGCCGCCGCCGCCTCCCGCTGCGCCGGGCGCCTCGCCTCCGCCACTGCCACCGCCTGGCTGTGACAGCGAGGCAGGCGTCCGCACGATGGCTGTTGGGCTGCTCGGGCTGGCGACGCTGCCGGCGCTGCTCGTATCGCTCTTCATCTGGTGGCGCCTCAAGGCCCCGTCCATGGCCCTGGCCACATTCGTGAGCGTCTCAGCGCTCGCCATCAACGTCTACGCCATCATCGCGCCGGGCGGCGCCGCGAGCGCGGGTGACTTCGTGCAGTGGTGGTTCTTGTGTGCGGGCGCGGCGTTCCTGCTCCTCTTCATCTCGCTCAAGCTGCAGAACCGTGTCGACAACATCACGTTCCGATGGGCCCTCGACGTGGGCTGCATCGCCTACGCCGGCGCCATGCTCGCAATCCTGCACGTGCCTTTCACCGACATGGCGTGGCGGTGGGTCGTCTACCAGTTCACCTTGCTGCTGCCGATGCTGCTGCTCTCCGCCGTGGCCGCGTCGACAACCACCGGCTTGCCGCTCGTGCTCGCCTCGGCCGCCGTCTTTGTCGATGCTTGGAGGCTCACCGTCGAGCTGACGCGGCTCCTGGGCTCGTCCAGCCTGGCCACCCTCGCCACCGTCGTCATGCTTGGCTTGGTGGGCCTGCTCCTGGTCTTTGCGGGGCTGGCGTACGACCGCCACAAGGACAACATCGCCGCCGCCGTCGACGCCGTCGCCGAGAGGGCGTGCGGGCCGTGGCGCAAGCGGCCGCCCCCGCCGCCGGAGCCCACACACGCATCCGCCTCGGCCAGTAGGGCCCCCAAGGTGCTTGTGTGAGGGAGAGGGGTTTTGCACGGGGCCCATGTGCGTTTCTTTCAGACCAGTGCGGCGCCGCACGTCTTTCCCTTCACTTCCCCGGAGGGGGGCGGCGCGGCGGCGGGACCGCTCTACGAGCTGGTTCAAGCTGTTGAGTTGTCCTTGTCAGCCCTCTGTTGTCCGTATGTATGTATGTAGGAAGGTGAAGAACAGTCAGGCTCGGACTGGACACCAACGCGGTATGGGTGGACGCTGGACAGATGATGACGACACGCACGAGCGACACCACAGACACAAGCAGGCTCACAAGCAACACACAGCCAGCGGGCTGCCACACACCCTGAGTGGGCGTACACATCACTCAAGGCCACGTCCCCCCTGTCGCCCCCCCCAGCACTCCAAGGTGCCAAGAGACAAACAACAGCACAACAACACAGACAGGCGACAGGGACGAACGTGTGAGACTAGAGCAGGCTTGCTCCGCCTCTAGCAATCTCGTCGCCGGCCGCAAGGCATGGACGAGACCGTGTGTGGGGTCTTGTGAGGTGTCTATGGACGCCCTCCTCACAGGCGATAGGCCTACCGCTTGTTCTCCCGCTCGAAAAAAGAAAAAAAGCGGCACCCTCGCGCCAGCGCTGCGCGTACGACACGGAAAAAACGTGGTTGCCGAAATTGAGAGGCAGGAGGTCGTTGTGCGCCACCCCACTCCCGTCACCTCCTCCTCCGCCAGCGTACGCCGAAATGCTGCTCATGTCCGCCGAGGCGCTGCGTAGCGGCATCTCAGCTGCCGCGCCTTGGTCCGCGCCTGGCGCATTCGACAAGCACTCGCTGAGCGCGCTCGCGTCCGAGATTGAGCGGCTGCCAATGAAGGCCTTGCCAATGGTAAAAGCATTCGCGCCGTCCAACGCAGCTGACGCTTGGGCACGCGATGGCGCCCACATAGCTTGGAGCTGCTTGGGCGAAGACTGTGGCAGGGTGCACGCTCCTGGAACGACGGTGCTCGACGCCGTGACCGAAAATGCGGCTCCGCTTGCTGCGCGTCTTTCCGACTCGCGCGACGGCAGCGCGGCGACAGCAGCCATCGGTGAGTGGGTGCGGACGCTGGCCGATACCACCGGCAGGCCGGTGCTGGACGCAGACGCGTACCTCACTCCTCCGCGAGGGGTGTCGGCCTCTCTGGGCTGGCATGTGGACGATGTCGATGTGCTGCTGGTGATGCTGCGCGGGGAGAAGCGGTTCCGGGTGGCTGGCTCGCGGCTCGGATCGCCAACCACCATCGACCTCACGATGCGAACGGGAGACGCGATCTACATCCCCGCGCTCAACTTCCACACAGGCGGCGGCGACGACCTCTCAGACCTCGCACGCAATAACCACAGTGTCCTCCTCAGCGTTGCTCACAGGCCTTTGCCCGCCGCCGCCGCCGCCGCCGCGACGAGACACGTCGCTGAGTGGCGTACGGTGCGCCAGGCCCTCCTCGCCCGGGCGCCGTCGGCAGGGTGGGAGTGGGCTGGCACGCGGGCCGGCGCCCACTGGCTCGGCCAGCAGTTTGGCGACTCGGACTCGTCAACAGCGAGGATGGTGCGGCGCCATCTAGCGAATTCCGCTGAATCGTGAGTAGCCCGCTTGCCTTTGTGTCGTTTTGTTCTCATCTCTGTGAAAAGACGTACTCGACGAGGTACGGTGTCCGATGCCGCGCCTGCTCTCTCTGCTCCATCCTCACAATTCGCGACCATCTAATTTTCTCGTTCCATGTCGGTGTGATCCACGTGTGGCTCCCTGGGAACGCACCTCGGCCGACTAGCGAATCCCGCTCGCCGCGCCGCCCGGCTCCGGTCCCACGCGCCGCTTCGCGCGTGCTACGCGTCCCAGGGCAGCTCAGCGAAGAAGCCTCCGTGCTGGCACGCCGCGTGCTTGATGTCCTCTGGCTGCACCTGCGGCGGCAGAAGCGAGAGTCTGAGCACACAAGCGGGCGAGGAGCCACGGGGCGGTGGGGGGCGGGGCGGGGCGCGCCAGCAGCTGCACGGCATCGGCGCTCGAGGCGGAGGCGAGCAGCCGCCCGTCGCGGAGGCGCGAGACCATCTCGACCAGCTCGGCCGGGCTCGCGACAGAGACGGCGCCTGCGGGCGGTCGGGTGCGGTGGCGCAGAGAGAGAGGCGAGCCGGGGGCGGCGGCGGCGCGCACCGTGGCGGCGCGAGAGGGCGTAAAAGTGGCCTGCGAGCTGGTGCAGCGGGACCTCGGCCAGCCCCGTCTTCTTTTGCTGCAGCACGGCGCAGCAGAGCAGCAGCAGCTGCTGCTTTGGCGTCGCGCCGAGGCAGCGCAGCGACGCGGAGCCGCGCAGCTGCTTCGATGCCTTGTCAATGTGGGCGAGGTCGACGTACGCGGGCGCCGCCGCTCCGCCGCCGCCGGCCGGCGGGCCGACCGCGCGCACCTCCTCCCGCTCGGCCAGCTGCGCCGCGAGGCGGCACACCTCGAGCGCGCGCCGGATGTCTCCAGAGACGGCGGCAACCTTGCGCGCGCAGAGCTCGACGCCCTTCGGCTCGAAGGCGTCGAGGCCGGTGAGTCGGTCGGCGATGATGGCGGCGATCTCCGAGTGCGAGTACGGGAGAAAGCTCACGCGCCGGATGCCGAGCCGCGAGTGCACTCGCGGCAGCAGCCGCTCGGGCAGGTCCATCGTGTTGGAGATGCCAATCAGCGCGAGGGGGGCGTGCCCCGAGGTTGCCCACTCGAACAGGTTGTAGATGACGGACTGGGTGCGGGTGACGAGGTAGTCGAGCTCGTCGAGCAGCAGCACCACCACCTCCGCACCGCACCGCCGCTTCTTGCTCGGCGCAGAGAAGCGCTTGTCGAGCAGCTGCTGCGCGCGCGCCACCGACGCGTGCTGGCCGGTCAGCCCCTCCCAGAGGAGGGAGTAGACCTGCTGCGGCGAGGAGAGCTTCATGCCGTTGACCTCGAGCGTGCGGAAGGGCGGCAGGCCCCGCTCGGCCGCCAGCAGCCGCAGCGCGTGGTGCACGGTCGCCGTCTTGCCGGTGCCGGGCGTGCCAGAGATGTAGAGCGACGTCCCCTTGCCGCCGCCGCTGATGGCCGAGCGCAGCGCCGTCGTGAGCTCCTCGCGCTCCTGCGGAGGCACCACCCGGACCGCTCAGCCGCCGCACCCTCCCCCACCCCCCCCTCCGCACCCCTTCGGGCTCCCGTCCCCACCCGCACCTTCTCGCGGCATGGCAGCCGCGACGGCGCGGCGTGCGGCGTCAGCAGCCTCGCAGCCTCGCTGAAGCGGGAGAGCTTGCGCCGGCCGCCGCCCGGCCGGTCGGCGGCGAGCGCGCCTGCGAGCGGGGCGAGCCCGCCCCGCCGCGCCGCCTCGGCGAGTGACGACGCGCCTACTCGGTCCGCCCGGGCCGGTGAGTGAGGGGAGGGGGGGGAGAGGGGGCGGGGAGGGGAGAGGGGGGCTTGCCGTTGAGCGGCACAAACTCGCCGGTGCCGGGGTGGTACTGCGCGCGGCACACGTAGGTCACCTCGTCCTCGCCCTCGTCGCCCTCCGCCACCGGCGCGTCGAGCCACCTCTGGTACGCCTCCCACTCGAGCACGCACGCCTTTCCGTCGATGGCGGCGAGCGGGTTATCATCCGTGTGCACCGCCTCGAAGAGCTCGCGCGGGTCGTGACCCGCCAGCCGGCCCGAGGCGGTCTGCTCGGGCGAGTAGTACCACTTGAGCTCCGCCTCCTTCTCCCCCTCGCCCGACTCCCACAGCGACACCACCCGCGCCACCATCACCTCCCTCTCGCAGTGCCCAGACACGACCACGTCGTCGCCCACGTGAAAGTGCTCCCCCTCGACCGACACCGCCTGGTAGAAGCGCTCGCCGCGCTCGCCCAGGCTGATCGGCTCGCCGACCCACTGCGCCACCTCCTCCGCGGCGGGCTCCTTCGCCGCGCCCTCGCTGGCCGAGGCCGCACGCGCGGAGCCCTTGGTGGGCAGGGAAGCGGTGCCGTCCGCCTCACCGCCGCCGCCGCTGCCGCCGCCAGCCTCGTCGTCGTCGCCGCCGACGGAGCCGCACGCGGCGCCGGGCCGCACGCGGCGCTGCGCGGCCGCCGCCGGCGCGCCCTGCTGCGGCTGCCGCCGACGCTTGTGCCCACTCCCCACCACGCGTGAAGAGACGTACTGCCCCGAGAAGCAATCCCATTGAGAGCCCTCTGGTGCGGGCCCGCGCGGCTGCGCCTGCAGGCGTGGGGAGGCGCGGCGCCCCCCCGTGGCGGCAGCACCCCGGTCCTGCCCCGTCAACGCGTAGGTCGCCGGCGCCGACGCAGCCGGCGACCAGAGCGCGGAGCCGACGTTGCGGTGCTTGCCCTCGCGCACGAGGGCGTCGGTGATGGAGCCCTTGTTGGTGACGAGGCCGCGCTGGAGCACGTGCTTCACGATGGCGTCACGCTCGGTCGCGCCAGCGCTGAGCGCCTTGAGGATCTCCGTGCGAACCGTGGAGTGCACAGATGTCATCCTAAGACGGTCCTTCGGTCCTTCGCGCCATTTGTTCGCGCGCCAAGGTGCAATTCTTCCGAACCTCCAACTGCATGGGGGGGTCATAACAAACACGGTACAGGATCGAGGTGCACCAGAAGCAGTGTCGTCCCCCCTCTCCCCGACTTGCTTACTTCAGCGCTTACTTCAGCGCGCGCGAGGAGAGAGAGAGAGAGAGAGAGAGAGAGAGGGAGAGAGAGAGAGAGAGAGAGAGAGAGAGAGAGAGAGAGAGAGCGAGAGAGCGAGAGAGCGAGAGAGCGAGAGAGCGAGCGAGAGAGAGAGAGAGAGAGAGCGAGACCGAGAGAGCGAGAGAGCGAGAGAGCGAGAGAGCGAGAGAGAGCGAGAGAGAGCGAGAGAGCGAGAGAGAGCGAGAGAGCGAGAGAGAGCGCGCGCGAGTGAGGGAATTTTAGCAATCAATACCGAATAAACAGAGGTACTGGTGGGATAAGGTCGGTCAGCGGGAGATCGGCGCTCGGCGGGAGGCGGCCGGTAGCTGCGGGACTTTTCGAGAGAGAGAGAGATTTTTACCAGATTTTTACCAAGCAATACCTAACCCAGAGGTCACAGGCGGGGTAAGATCCGTTAGCGGGCAATACGACGAGCTGAAATAAAGAAATAGAGCAGCACGCAGGCATCTCCAGGAGAGATGGGCGACGCATGGACACAGAGTGACAGCACGCACCCCGCGCCGCTCGCAGGGCGTGCATCACAGTTAGAGTTGTTTGGTATTGCTAAAAATCTCTCTCTCAGGAAGGAGCGAAGGACACACAGGCACACAGCACACACACATACTCACACAGGTTAGGGGCTCTGCAATGCCTCGGGGTCTCTTTTGGACCACTCTTGAGTGTGCTGTCTGACGGCATGCCTGAAATGGGCACTAACTGTTGTGCGCGTCGGGCTGGTGGTTAGTTCGCTCGAGCGCGCGGCAATATCTAGTGGCGAGGTGTGCGGTGGGTGAGCGTACCGCGGGCGCCGGAGTCGTGAGGAACGCTGTGCATCGAGCAGCACGCGTTACGAGGTGGAACGGCCCGAGCGCGGAGCGGCGGTGGGGCGGGGCACGGGCAGCGCTTCTGCCGCCTTGCAGCCGCCTGCTGCGGCCGAGGGCAGCCTGTGACAGGGATTTGTGAGGGATATGTTCTGAAACTGCGCGAATAATGGTTGTCTTTATGGAGAAAAACCGGCGCCCAGCAACGTCTGCGCGAAAAAGAAAGCGAACATGGTTGGGGCTGTTTGGTTTCTTTCTTTCCTTCTGCTTCCTGCAAGAAGACCGCCACCACCGCCACCACCGCCCTCCTCATCAAGACCGCCGGCGTCTCTGCTACCCCCTTTGCTGCCGCCAAACAAGCTGCCGCCGCCGAAGAGCTGTGCAAAGTCGTTCGCTTGCTGATGGATCTTGCGGAGACGCGTGGTGCATCGCCTCTCCCTCCCGTTTGCCTGCCACTCATGTAGAACAGCGCCGCGGCAAACTCTCTCAGAGCTCACACAGGATCACAGCGGGAGGAAAGCGGCGAGTCGCAATTCCAGGGGTCGTTGTGGCGGGCCACCCTGTCCAGAAAGGCATGGATGCCGATCTGGGGTCTTTCGACCGAGCGAGTCTGATTTCGCCTCGCCGCCTCCCGATGGTGGTAAGGCTGGAGAGCCAAACAAAGCGGCGGAGATGGCGGGGGAGGGCGGGGGATCGAGGAAAGCACGACTCGCACCGACCCTTCACGAACCGAAAGGCTGCACCGGGGAGGGCACAGTAATCCGGCACGTGTTGGGCGCCCCATTCCGTTTGGCGGCTAGGTCGGCTCAGGGCCCCGTCCACTTCCCTCCCAATTGGCGCGTGATGATGAGGAGATGCCACCCAGGCCAGCCAGGGCAGGGGCGGAGGGCGAGGGCGGAGGGCGGGATGGGCGCCAAGCGGGAGGGAGCGGACGGGGAGGGGCGCACAGAGGGGTCTCCCACACTGAAGCAGCTGCCTGTTCCTTGTTCTCCGGCTGCTTGCCTTTGTTCCGCTTGGACGCATCGTGTGAGGCCAGCCAGCCCGCAAGGCCGCCCCAGCCCCAGTCCACGCGTCGTCTTGCTCCAGACTTGCGGGTTGCGGGCTGGAGTCAGTTGAAGGACCTCCCCTCCCACACCTCACGCCCCCATTTGTTCTTTTTTGATAGTGTGCGCCAGTCCACGCCCTTGTCGTGCAAGTGCTGTGTGAGAGAGCCTGTCAGTCGGTCACACAGTCTTACACACCTCCTAGGATGTTAATCATTACAAGAAACACCCGGGGCCGCCCACCAAGCCAATGTGTCTAAGGGTCTCTGGCACTCCTGGATGCATGCCACAGTCACAAACGGTGTAGAGGGACTCATGTCGTGCCAGGGGGCCGGAGGAGTGCAATGTTCGGAAGCGTCCGAGCGGTCCCGAGCGGTCCCGAGCGGTCCCGAGCGGTCCCGAGTGGTTCCGAGTGGCCAAAGGAGTGGGAAAAGAAAAACTGTTTCGCGTCGCATTTGCTGCTCTCGCGCGGCTCACTTGGCCCTATCTGAACGCCGCCCGAGGGCTTGCGTCCCACGGGCGGCGGGAGGTATGGATCTCAGCAAGCGAGAGGCGGCGGCCGCGGAGGGTTTGCGTCCGACGGCAACCGAGTGGACGGCGACGCCGCCCGGATCCCGGCACGCGCAATTGCCAAACCCACAGCCGGCGGGGCAGCACTCGCCACATCCTCCGCAGCAGCATGGCCGCGGCGGCTACATGCCGCCGAACGCGTTTGGCGGCGCAGCGCACGCTCCCGGCTACAACGGCTGCGGCTACCCTCCCTACACGTCGGGTCCCCTCGGCCTCTGGCGGGAGCCTGGGTTTGGGCCGCCGGGAAACAGCCACTTTCAGCAGGAGCTGGTGAACGCGCAGATGACGCTCCAGATGCAGCGGCTATCGCCGACACCGATGATGCACCAGCCCCTCTCGCCGTCGCCGATGCAGCAGCGCGCCGTCTCGACGCCTCCTCGCCGCCTGCGGCCGCAAGGCGTGGCGCAAGGCGCGCTCGGCCGGCCTCCCGCCGACCCGAGAGAGTTCCCGCGAGGCGAGTACGAGTACGACGAGATGGCCGCAGCCAGCGGCGCCAGCAGTCCCGCCGGGGGCGCCCCTGCCTCGATGCGCGCCGGCGCCTGCCCCGCCCTGCACTCGTGCGCCAGCTCGCACAGCCCGCCTGCTGTGCCTGGGCCTGCTGTGCCGGGCTGCTCGCCTGGGCCTGGGCACGGATGCATGTCTCCCGTCCACAGCTGCTCTCCGGTGCACTCCCTGCAGAGCGGCTCCCCGTCGAGCGGCTCGTGCCGCGGCTCGCCGAGCCAGATCCCTCCCAAGAAGGGGGCGCACAAGGAGCGGGTTGCTCCAGCGCGGTCTCGACTCGCCACTCAGTTACCGGCGAGCTGCCTCGCAGAGCAGGCGTCTCTCTCTCTCTCTCTCTCTCTCTCTCTCTCTCTCTCTCTCTCTCTCTCTCTCTCTCTCTCTCTCTCTCTCTCTCTCAGACACGCACAAGCCACCCGCCACCGCCACGCGCCACGCGCCACCCGCTACGCCACGCCCTGATGCAGTTGCCGCCACCGCCCTTCCTTCACCCCGCCCCCTCCAACCCACCACCGGCCAGCCCCACAATCAGAGGCCTCTGCACGGCGGCCTCCGCCCCTCACGCCGCCCATTCTCCCCTCGGGTCCTTCCCCTCGCGCCCCGCCCCGCCCCTCGCCTCCGCCCCGCCCACCCACCTCCTCGCCCCCCCAGGCCGAGGCCCTCCTTCGAGAGGCGGGCGGCAGCATGCTCTTCTCCCAGTTCTGCTCAAAGCTCTACGAGGCGAGGCCGACGGCACGCAGCGAGTTGCTCGGCGCAGGCGGCCCAAAGAAGTGGCGCGCTGAACCTGCCCCAACCCCCCCCGCCCCCACCCCACCCCCCACCCCACCCCGCCCCCGCCGCCGCCGCCGCCCCCCCCCTCACCCCACTCCTCAGCATCCCCTCCCCAGCCGCCTTCCCAGCCGCCTCGCCGGTTCGCCTCGCAGGGCTTCCACCCACTTCACCTACTCGGCGGGGGCGACGCCTGGCACAGACTCGCTCTCTCTCGCAGCCAGCCTCACGCTGCGATTCGCGCGGTAGAGAGCGCCGGCAGCAGCTTGTGGAGCGGTGCGGCGCACGTCTGCGCACGGTCGGCTTGCTCGCTTGTGTAGGCACAGCAACGAGCGGTGGGGGGTCCGGCTCAAGGGGCAGCCAGACACGCAGCCGCACGTCGAGGCGGTGCGGCGCTGCCCGACCCCTCAGCCCCTCCCCTCCCCTCCCCTCCCCTCGCGCGTCTCCCCCCCTTCCCACCCCCTCGGCCTCCCTGCCGCCGCACTCCTCTGCCCCAAGCGCGCCGCCCGCTGGTCCGCGCCGCTTCGCCGATTGCCCGCCTCGCCTCGCCGATTGCCCGCCTTGCCTCGCCGGCTGCCCGCCG
>NW_005197576.1:89456-244980 GCF_000372725.1 Emiliania huxleyi CCMP1516 | reverse complement strand
GTCCTCCTCGCTCTCACGGCGAGGCGCTCTGGGGCCACCACGCCGCCACCGCCGCCCTCAAGGCGGCCTCCGGGGCGGTGGCGCTGCAGCTGGTGCGCAGGGGCGGCGGCGAGGCCGCGGGGCGCGCTTGCGAGGCGGCGGGTACGCACGGCGGCAGCAGCAGCGCGCGGGCCGCATCGCCGCCTCCGACGGCGCCGCGCGAGGGCGGAGGAGGCGGAGCGGGCGGCGGGTGGCCGGGCGGCGCCGGAGGCTGCTGCGGGGGCGCAGTCGACGCAGCGGTAGGGGTGGGGCCGGCGTTTGTGGCTGGCACAGGGCCGCTCCCGGAACGGCTGAGTGCGGTCGAGTCCTTTGCCGCGTCCCAGCTGCGAGCCCCTCTCGCCCGGACGGCGCGAGCACCTCCAAACCACCCTCCTTTTGACCCGCGGGCCTTCCCTCCCCCCCCCCCCCCCCACACACCACCACCACCACACCACCACCAACCCCTCCCCCCCCCCAAAAAAAACTACACCGTCTCCTCCACCGCCACTTTTCCATTTCGCTGTGCCGCCCTCCACGACACTGCCACTTTCCCCGCCAGCACCGCTCCTCGGAGGAGGCTCACCCTCGCTCCTGCCGTCGGCCGCTAGGTGGGCGGCATAGTGGGCCGTGTGGCGGCGCTCGAGCAGATCCTCATGCCGGAGGGCGAGGCGGGCGGTGGCGCAGCACCCGGGCTAGGCGAGATATAGCCGAGATATAGCCGAGATATAGCCGAGATGCAGCCGAGATGCAGCCGAGATGCAGCCGAGAGACCGCCGAGATGCAGCCGAGATGCAGCCGAGATGCAGCCGGTGTATGGCCGAGAGAGGACCGAGAGAGGGCCCAGAGTCGGCCTAGGGCCGGTCGAGAGACGACGCCTCATCTCGCCCGACCGCGCGCCAGGCGAGCGCGTGGAGCGGCTCGAGAGGCTCGCGGCGCAGCGTGCAGCGTCGCGGCAGGCGGCCGCACAGCCGCAGCCTCCTCCCCACGGGTGTGCAGCCGAAGCGCCTCGCAGCCAGCCAGCGGAGCCCGTCCTTCTGCCGCCCAGCGCGTTCGGCAGCTCCGCCTTCTTCGGCGGCGTCACGCCCGCCTCTCCTCCAGCGTCGATCCGATCCGCTTGGATGGAGTCGAGCGGCACGGTTGCGCCGCCGCCGCTGGCTCAGGCTCCCGCCTCGTCTCCGCCTGCTACATCGCCGCCCGCCGCTGTGCCGCCCGCTAGCCCCGCGCCCGGCGGCGCCGCAGCGATGCCTCTGCCGACCAAGGTCGAGGCGATCCGCTCCGCGCTTTCGCTCCCGGCAGGCGCGCGTCTCGCCTCGCCGGACCAGAAGCCGCGTCACCGCCACGACTCCCTCCTTGCTGAGTGGTCTGCCCGCCCGTGCGCAGGCGTCGCGCTCCTCGCCACGATTCAAGACGCCAACGCGCAGCTCGGCTTGTCGCAAGAGGGAGGGCTAGTCGCCCAAGCTGACCGGCTGCTGCAAGTGCTCTCCGACCGGCTGGTCTAGCAACGATGGTTGGCTTTTGGCTCCTGTGGATCTTGGAACTCTTGCGCCTTCTGCAAGACTGGGAAGCAGAACGCCACAAGAGCTCTCGTTAGAGTAGAGGCCCCTGGATGGCCGCTTTTCGTCTGTCCGTGACCGCCCTTCCTCCCCTGCAGCATGTGCCAGCAATGTGGTTGAAGGCGGTTCACTTCTGTGATTTCGGTTCGGTGAGAGAGAGTGTTTTGTCCTCTCGCCGTATGTTGTGGGATCTCGGTTTACGAACCGCCGTCGGTGTGTTTTCGAAGTTTCATTTATGGTGCGTTTAGAGAGAGAAAGCATGTACAGCGTCAGCGAGAGTCACAACGAGAAGGTGTGCCGACGCGCACGCGGCGCGCACATTCCTTGTTTCCTCTGTCATGGTTTTTCGCGCGCGATTCGCGTCGGACACATTTTCCACAGCTCCACCTAGACTACATGAACCGTAAAACCCCGCGCGCAAGAGGCAGAGAGAGAGAGAGAGAGAGAGAGAGAGAGAGAGAGAGAGAGAGAGAGAGAGAGAGAGAGAGAGAGAGAGGGTCACAGACGCCAGACCCGCCACTCTCGCTCTCAATCTAATATCTGTATCTCGACACTCTAGTGGCTAGTGCGAGTGTGGGCGAGAGCGCGTGGGCTGACGTATTACCATCCCAAGGCCGCTCCGTCCGCTCGTCCGTCCGATCCGGCCCAGAGGACAGCGCGCGGTCCCTCAGCGCCGGGCGGGGAGGGCACGGCTCGCCGCTGGATGACCTGCCCCTTGCCAAAGACAAGCCGCCCCTCGCCGCACACCGGCCCGCGCACGGCGTGCCCCTTGCGGCGCAGCTCCTCGGCCACCTCGTCCGGGATGCCGTCCTCGAGCAGAAGGACGACGCCCGAGCTGTGGCGGGAGGCGGGCTCCTGCAGGCCGACCGCCCCGCCCGTGGCCTCCACGCACAAGCGCGGCGCGTCGAGCGCGGCCTGAGGGTCCATCCAATATTATATTACTAGTTCTTCCTTGAGTCCCTCTCAAGTAAAGAGATGACGCGGCCTGAGGGTCCATCCCGTGCTGGAGCATGTTGAGCAGCACCTGCGAGGGGTTGGGGGGGGGAGGGGGAGGGGGGGGAGGGGGGCGGAGTCAGGGACTTGAGCCGCCGCGGCCTCACCGCACGCGCCGCGCCTGCACGTGCCCCTGCGGCTGCATGAAGCCGCCCATCACTCCGAACGAGGCGAAGAGCTCGCGGCCAACGGTCGCCATGCCAGGGATGATGGTGTGGTACGGCCGCTTGCCCGGCTCGACGCTGTTCGGGTGGCCCTCGGTGAGGAGGAAGTTTGCGCCCCGGTTCTGCAGCGAGAAGCCGCACCTATGGGACATGTCTCGGACATGTCGTGCACGTGTCCTGGACATGTCGTACCCGGTTCTGCAGCGAGAAGCAGCACCCGCGCGGCACGAGCCCGGAGCCAAACCCCATGAAGTTGGAGTTGATGAAGGAGCAGGCGTTGCCCTGCCCGTCCACCGCGGTCATGTAGACCGTGTCGGTGCCCGTGCTGGCCAGCGCCGCCGCCGCCGCCGGCAAGTGCTCCGCCGCCCGCTCGCTGTCGACTAGCGAGGCGCGGGCCGCCGAGTAGTCGTCGCTCAGCAAGCGGGCGATCTCCTCCGCCGCACCGGCCTCGCCTCCGCCGTCTCCGATGCAGGCGGCTCCGTCGGCGAAGGCGAGGCGGAGGGCCTCGGCGACGAGGTGCAGGTACTCTGCCGAGTTGTGCGGCAGCGAGTCGAGCTGAGGCAGCCGCGAGAGCGTGCGCAGAGCGAGGAGCGCGACGAGGCCCTGGCCGCTCGGCGGCATCTCCCACACCTTGACGCCACGGAAGTCGACGCAGACGGGCGAGTCGAAGGTGCTGCGGTGGGCGGCGAGGTCGGCCTCGGTCATCAGCCCGCCGTGCGCCTGCAGCACCTCGCACACGGCCGAGGCGACGCGGCCCGAGTAGAAGCCAGCCTTCCCACGCTCGGCGAGGGCGCGAAAGGTACTGGCGAGCTCGGGCATGCGCATCAGCTCGCCGGCCTTTGGCGCCTTGCCGTCCCGCAGGAGCGCACTCGCCCCGGGGTTCGACGCTCCCCACCGCGTGAGCTGCGCCTCTTGTGCCGCCCACTGAGTCGCCGCGACGACATTCACCGGGAAGCCCTCCTCGGCAAGGTCGATGGCGGGCTGCAGGACAGTGGCCAGAGGCATCGATCCAAAGCGCTCGATGGCGTCGCACCACGCGGCCGCGGCGCCCGGGACAGTGACGCAGTGCGGCGAGGAGGGGTCGAGGGCGATGCGGCCAGGCGTGTCGAGGGACGCCTGTGCAGTCGCCAGGTCCAGCGCCGCCGGGCTTCGGCCGCTGCCGTTGAGCCCGTGCACCTCTCCGCTCGCCGCGTCAAAGTAGAGGCAGAACGCGTCGCCGCCAATCCCGGTCATGCAGGGCTCGACACAGTTGAGCGCCGCAGCCATCGCCACGCACGCGTCCGCAGCGTTGCCGCCCGAACGGAGCACGCGAAGCCCAATCTCGGCCGCCAGTGGCTGCGAGGCGGCGGCGACGCCGTGCGTGCAGATGGTGGGCGAGCGGCGGCTGCGGAAATCGAGTGGTGGATTGTCTGGGGAGTCCACCATTGGACTGTATCGAGTCAGCTGCGCGACGGCTCCGCACGTCAAGCAGGAATTTAGATCTCAATCCCGGCGTTTTCTTTTCGGGAATTCTTGAGTGAGAGGATAGGAGAGAGAACGACGAGAGTGGGAAGATTGCGAGGTGGCATGAAGGAAGAGCTCTTCCATGAAGGTCGCTACGAGAATTGGCGAGAGACTGCAAAGGGCGATAGGAAGAGGCAGAGGAGAGCGACGTGACAGACAGAGGAGGAAGCGACAGGAGGGAGAACGACGAGAGTGGGACGACCGCGAGGTGGCATGAAGGTTGCAGCGAGAATCGATCGGCGAGGGACTGCGAAGAGAGATAATATGCGGCTAGCAACACACCTTCCTTCCAGTGAAATCCCTGTGTGGTTGTAGGTGTAGTGTTGGCAAAACAAGACACAGACAGAGCTCACACAGAATCACAGCGGGAGGAAAGCGGCGAGTCGCAATTCCTGGGGTCCTTGTCGCTTGTGGCGGGCCACCCTGTCCAGAGAGGCATGGATGCCAATCTGGGGTCTCTCGACCGAGTCTATGAGTCCTGGCCGCTCCCGGTGGTGGCAAGGTTTATTTATATAGAACCAACCAAGCGACGGAGTGGTGGCGGCGTGCCGTCCTCCCATTTTTTGGGTTTCTTTCTTTCTTTAAGGAAGAGGCAGACAAAACAAAACAAGATGCAGACACCATCCCAGAACAATGGTGAAGAGCATGGAATGAACGGCCAATCTGGGAGGGAAAACTGTAAAAGTTTTACCTCACGTCTTGTCGGCTGAAGAGAGATGTCGGACGCGGTGCTCCCATCCCCGGGGAAGGGGATGCGCACGACCGCTCGCTCGACCGACCCCGTCGCTGAGGCTTTCCGGCTCTCCGGGGTGCATGCCTTCAAGGCCGAGGGCGGGGCAGGCATGAACGGGGCCCGTGGCACGGCGTTGAGCAAGGCTTCGCGTGCGTCCATTCGCGCCTCAGTGAACGGCTGGAATGCACCCGGAGTCGGGGGTGGGGACGAGATGGAAATCGAAGACCGCGACAAGCCCGCCCTGACCTTCAAGGCTGTGGCTTCAGGCGTTCTCATGGGAACGCTCAACACGTTCATTCTGATCTACTACGGACTAAAGACGGGTGTCTTCCCTGCCCTCAACGTGATCGCCGGTCTCGGCTCCTTCCTCGTGTGCAAGGGCCTGACCAAGTGCCTCGGTGGCATCTTCACCAGGCAGGAGAATGCAGTGGCGCAAACCGCCGCCACTGCATGTGCCAGCCTTTCGGCGTTGGGCTTCGCCTCTGGCCTGCTAGCAATGTCCGAGGAGTCGTACAAGGTTGCTGGCGGTGCGGAGCTCGAGGGGAACAAGCTAGGTCCAGGCAACACGGTGGAGCTGACGTATGGCCTATGCGTAGCGTGGTGCTTCGCCGTCGGCTTGTTCGGCTTCTTCCTGGTCTGCCTCACTCCGGATGTGCCAGATATGACGAAACGGAGGCCTCACCGCCCGCCGCACCCCGCGCGTGGCCGCAGGCGTTCCCAATGAAGAGTAGCATGATAATCGAGCAGCGGCTGACCTACCCGAGCGGCACGTGCGTGGCGGTCATCATCAAATCGTTGCACACGGCGGGAGGAGGCGCAGAGGCCGCCGCGAATGGCATGGTCGGCCTCAAGGCCTTCTTGGGCGTCTATCTGATGAACATGTACTTGTGGTTCTTCGACGGGATCGGGAACTGGCCCATCTTTGGTCTCTGGCTTGCAGATTACGGATGGACGATCGATTTCGATCTATCACAGGTGGCGATCGGTTTCTTGCTTGGACCTGCCACCAACTGGTCGATTCTTGTCGGTGCGACCTGTGCGCCCCTGTAGCCAGTCTCATCTCCCCCGCTCACGACATCTGCGCATCATCGCAGGCGCGATTGTGGCGCACGGCGTCGTAAACCCGTACCTCGTCACAACGCGCAGCGGCGACTGCGCGACATGGACCGGAGACGAGCCCTGCCCTTACTGGTTCGACGACGAGACTGTGCCGTCCGCCTACGTTGGCTCGTATGGCTTCCTCGTCTTCTGCGGCTTGGGTATCATGCTCGCCGACGGTGTGTGGTCGATCGTCGAGATCACGTTCATGCTCATCAGCTCGGCGTTGTCGAAAGATGGCACAAAAGCGGACATTGACCCTGAGACCAAGGCACTCGACGAGTTGTTCCAAGGGGACAAGTCGCTGCCGTGGTGGACGTCGTTGGTCGGGTATGCAGTCTTTGGGAGCTCGTGCGTCGCCATCATGCACTTTGCCTTCCACGTGATTTGGTATCAGACGGTCGTCGGCATATTGATCATCCCAATTTTCGCCATTGCGATCCTGCAGTCGGTGGGAATGACAGACTGGAACATGTGCTCTGCCTTCGGCAAGCTTCTGATGTTCGGGTTCGGCGCTTGGAACCGGTCTTCCGGGGAGATCATCCCGTCTCTCGCGCTGTGCATGGTGAACCTAACACATACGCCTTAGGTGACCCAACCCGAGTGCTGTGCTATGGATATCCTCGCCATAATCCTAGGTGACCATTGGCGGCTGCGGCGCCGCCGCCGACCTAATGTCCGACTTCAAGACGGGATACTTGCTCGGCGCTTACAAGCGCCGCACCATTTTACACTCTGCCGGGATTGTGAGTCGTGATCGCCCACGGTAGGTGCAAAGCCGTCGCAAATGTTCTTCGCGCAAATGGCAGGGGCAATCTGTGGTTGCTTCATCACCCCTGCCTGCTTCACCATCGTCAACATGGCCTATGAGATCCCGTCCGAGGATGGAGCGCTGCCGGCACCTCCTGCCTCTACCTCGTTCTCAGTAGGCAGCTGCAACACACCATTAGCGTACGCTCCTCCCCGCCACCTACAGGGCATCTACGGTCCAATTTATCGTGTCCTAGCTATTATCACGACCACGGGCGGCGGCGACTCCTTGCCAGACCACATCTTTGAATGGATGTTTGCGGCAGCGGGCAGACTCTCCTGGCTCGAAATGGGGAGAATTGAGGGCCAACCAGGGGAGGAGAGCGTTCTCCGGCTATAGGCATCACGCTCGTCATCAACACCATCCACAAGATCCTCGACCTCTGCGGCTGCCGTGAGACGATGCCGATCCTCACCACCCTCATACCGCTGCCGATGGCGAGCGGCATTGGCTTCTTGATCCCCGCGAGCTGCTCGTTGGAGATGTGCATCGGCGGCACGCTCGCGCTCTACTGGGAGACGTTCAGCCCGGAGTTGGGCAAGATGAAGAACTTCATCGCGGCGGGCTTCATCGCAGGCGGCGGCGTCACCGGACTCACGCAAGTGGTCATTGCACTCAGCGGCGGGGCACCCCCGATGACGGTGTCGTTTGGCGCAAGCTGAACCGTCACAGCAAGCAGGCATGAGAGCCGCGTGGAATATGGGCGATCGATGGACGAGAGTCCGCATTGCTCGTTGCTCGCGCTGGGGCGCTAGATCTAGAGGACGGCGGCCTGTGCTGCGGGCGGGGACCGGTGGACGCGCGCATTGCCCATTGGCGGGGTTATTTCTATCTCGAGCTGGGCCGCTAGCTAGGGCCTATAGGCCGGGCGCGGCCCCTCGCTCGTCTCCCGTCTCGCCGCTCTCGATCCCGGCGCCACGCGGTCCACCACACACGAGAGAGGCGTCTGTGTGCCTGTTTCGTTTTGTGGTTTACGAGACGTCAGACGAGATTAACATGTCAGTGGACATGCAACATGGACACATGGCGGGTGGAGGTGGTGGTGGGGCTGGGGGAAAGTCTTCTAGAGCAGACGGTAGACTGGAGAGAGTGTTGGACACATCGACACACGCAATCATCACGCGGGACGCTGACTTGTCACGCGCGACACTCCTGTGCGTGGACGAGCGGCTCGATCTCGTCGGCCTCGTCTTGCCCGCCGCGCAAGAAGCTGAGGTAGCAGGTCCACACGAAGCTGAGCCCGTGGTTGAGCGGGAGCCTGCCGGGAGAGGGCCACAGAGGGGGTGGAGGCGAGTCGGGCTGCGGGAGCGTGGGCGGGTCGTGCGGTGGCGGCAGTCTGCCTCATCCACAGAGGCACCGCGTAGACGATCGCATCGCCCGGGATCCAGAGCGCCCACATCTTGAGGTTGTCCTCGACGCCGTTTGCGCGGTACTTTGCGAGCCCGCCCGCGACCACCGGCCCGCTGTCGCCCTGCAGGCCCTCCTTGATGCAGTAGAAGGTTGGGAAGTAGATGAAGGGGTAGTGCACAAAGTTGTCGAAGGCGATCTGCTTGCAGAGGTCGCGCAGCCCCGCGGCGTTCCGGAGCTTCTGCGAGAGCGGCTGCGCTGCAAAGGTGGCCATGCCCGGCCAGAGCCGCTGGAAGAGGCCGACATAGAGGCCGTACTGGAAGACGCCGAGGTAGGCGCCGCCAAACATGACGAAGACCCCGTTCCGCTTCCAGTCGATCGTGTCGCGCTTCTCGATGTAGCGCTGCACGAGGAGGTCGCACAGCGCAGTTTTCACGGTGGCGACGATGATGTTGAACTGCACGGGGACACGGACGTGGTCATGGCGGCACTAACTTCTACGATGGCAAGGAGGCAGGGAGTGTGGCCGCCTTGAATGGTTGCGTTCGTGCGAAAGTCAACGTGCCCTCGCCGACTGCCACCGTTTCTGCCGCAGCGACGCTAGCAGCGGCGCCAGCGCCTGCGACGGTGCTGTGATAGCGTGCGCGGGCTTTGGCGACTGGCCGGAGGAGCAAACGAAACATTGAGCAAGGCAATGGGGCCGCCAGTGACGAGGTCGAGCAAGGGCGGTTGGGCTGGCCGTGATGTAGACGAGTACGAGGTCAAAGCTCGGCGAACCGGGGTGGGGTTCCCCTAACCAGTAGTGGTTGCGTGCACTTGGGTCTTGGCTTGAGCACGTGAGCACTGGATAGGGTCGATTCCGCATGGTCGTACGGGACCCTGCACGTGGCTTGTGATCTGTGATCTGTGTACTGTGAGGGTGGTCCGCCCGCTGCCGCAGGAGAGTTTTGTATACAGATTACAGTATACCGTGCCTGTGCCGGGTTGTGCATACTTGCGGCTTCTCTGAATGTCTCCTCAGCCCCGCTGCGCCGCCGCCCTCCCCTCATGGTGCGGCGGCGCTCCGGTCCGCTCGCGCTTTGCCGCGCGCTCGGCGCGCAGCGCGGCGATCTCCTCCTCGGTGCGCACGACGGGTGGCGCTCGCGCGCGGCGGTGCTTCTTGCCGCTGCGCGCGCCGCTCGCCTGCGCGCCGTCGGATGGGATGTTGGACAGCTCGGTCGCCTCGCCCAGCACGGGCGCCTCGCCCTCCTCCCCGCCCCGCGCCAGCGTGGCGAGCTCCGCGCCCTCGGCCAGCCGCGTGAGCGCCGCCACCGCGCCCGCATCGCTGCTCGCCTCCCAGAGCGCCGCCGCCACCCTCTCGTGCACGCTCGGGTCTCCGTGCGCTAACAGCCGCTCGAGCGGCGCCGTGCCCTCCGGCGCGGGGGGCAGCCTCGTCTGCATGAGGGGCGCCTATTGGGAGGCTCCGAGAAGGCTCCGAGAAGGGCTTCGAGCAGGTCTCCTCCCTCGTCTGCATGAGGGGCGCCGCCGCCGCCCGCTCGCCAAACTCTTCCTCGGGCAGTGGCCGGTAGCGAGAGAGGAAGTCGAAGTGCCAGGGCAGAAAGTACCACGCCTTGCGCCGCCCCTTTGCGTCGTCGCCAAAGTGCTCCTTCATGAAGCAGGCGAGCTGCCGGTAGACCGCCACGCGCTCCGCCGCACTCGGCTCCCACGCGCGCCGGTCGCGGAACTCCTTGAAGATCCACGGCTTGATGAGCGCTCCCCGGCCGACCATGACGCCGTCCACGCCCGACTGCGCCATCCTGCCATGCGCCTCGTACTGCGTCAGTAGGTCCCCGTTGCCGAGGAGAGGCATGCCACCTCCCGCCTCGGCGTTGTCCTCGACGCACTCGGCGATGAGGCGCCAGTCGGCGGCCTTCGAGTAGCGCGCCTCCGCCGTGCGGCCATGGATCGTCACCGCTGCGGCGCCCGCGGCGCGCAGCCGACCGACCACCTCGCGAACGTTGACGTCGCCGCCCTCCGAAGCGAGCCGCACCTTGACAGAGACCGGCAGCGGCGAGCCCGCGGCGATGCCGCGCACGAGCCGCTCGAGCCGCACCGGCTGCCGCAGCATCGCAGAGCCGAGGCCGCGGCGGGTCGCCTCGTGGATGGGGCAGCCGCAGTTCAGGTCTACCCAGTCCGCGCCCGCCGCAGCTGCGAGCTTGGCCGCGCCGACGCCCTCCTCGACGTCGTTGGTGGCGATCTGCACGCCAAAGACCTGCTCGTTGGACGCGCGCCGCAGGCGGGCCCGCTCGATCACGTCGCCCTTTAGGAGCTGCCGCGCGAAGATCATCTCTCCCAGCGTGACCTCGGCGCCAAACTCGGCACAGAGCCGGCGGAAGGGCAGGTTGCCGCCGCGCGTCAGCGGCGCGAGCACCATTTGGCCAGACAGGCGCGAGGAGAGGCTCGACATCGCACGCCTGTCGCAGTAAAGAAAGAAAGAAAAGAGAACCCAAGGGAGGGATGGGAGGACGGTACGCCGCCACCACACAGGGATTTTAGGGGAGAAGTGTGGTGTTAGCCGTCGCCCACCCTCGGGCGTCTACCACTTCCTATCTCTCTCCGCAGTTTATCACCAATTCTTGCAGCGACCTTCATGCCACCTGTCGCAGTCCCCCGCCTCGGAAAGTTAGAATTCTTTCTTTCCCGGCTTCCCTCCAAGTTGGTGGAGGGCTCGGAGGGCTGGAGGGCTGGAGGGCTGGAGGGCTTCATTAGGGCTCGGAGGGGACGATCAGGATCCTACCCACCCCGCAGAGAGTCCGAACCTGATGGCTACCTCATCCTCCGCCACGCCGAGCGAGGCGCGTCGAAAATCCGAGTGCTGCTCGCATCGGCGTCGCCGCGCTTACCGCCCCCGAGCAGCTTCCGCGGTGCGCGCAGTGCTGCAAAAAAGAATTCTAACGACGTGCTCCTTCTCACGCATCGCCCAAGCTGAAGCTCCTCTGGCAGGTCCTCTCCTCCAAAGCCGTCTCCGCGTCCTCGTCCCCCTCTGTCCAGTGCCGCGCCACCCACTGCTCGGGCGCCTCGTGCGGCTTTGGCGACCGCGGGAAGCAGACAACGGCGGCGCCGGCGGGCGGGCGGGCACGGCCGGCGCACGCCTGCCGGTAGTCGACGACGAGGCCCGGGAAGGCGTCCTGCACGAGGTGGGCGGTCGGCACCACCATCTCGAGCCAGTGGTCCCACCGCATCAAGCAGCGGAAGACGGGCTCGCCGAGCGACGAGTGGAGCGCGCGCAGAGCTGCAGCCGCCGTGTCGGGGCGGGCCCCTCCCTCCGCCCCTCCCTCCGCCCCTCCCTCCGCCCCTCCCTCCGCCCCCGCCTCCCAGAGCATGAGCGACGAGTTGTACCCGCCGGCGACGCCCTCCTCGGCGCTGAAGCCGGCGGCAGAGAGGGTCGCAAACGGGCCGCTGTAGCGGAGGAGCGGGCGGAGATCGCCGACGAGCACGGTGTCGAGGTCGAGGTAGAGTGTGCGCCCCTCGAGGCCGCAGCAGGGCGCGAAGAGGCACGCCTTGAGCCACGAGCCACTCTTCAATTTCTCGTAAGTAACTAATGAGGTCATTAACTAGTGAAGAGGCACGCCTTGAGCCACGAGCCACTCTTCAATTTCTCAGCAAGTAACTAATTGGTCATTAACTAGTGAAGAGGCACGCCTTGAGCCACGAGCCACTCTTCAATTTCTCAGCAAGTAACTAATTGGTCATTAACTAGTGAAGAGGCACGCCTTGAGCCACGAGCCACTCTTCAATTTCTCAGTAAGGAACTAATTAGGTCATTAACTAGTGAAGAGGCACGCCTTGAGCCACCAGCCACGCCAGCCCGCAGAGGCGGCGGGCAGCGGGAGCGGCTCGACCTCGCGCCGCAGGCCGCGCGGCTGCTCGGTCAGGCAGGCGAAGCGGAAGGGGACGCCCGGCAGCCGCCGCGCAACCATGGCGTAGAGGCGGTTGACGTACTCGGGACCGTACCTGGACGCGGCCAGCGGCGGCTCGGCGGGGCGCAGAGAGAGAGAGAGAGAGAGAGAGAGAGAGAGAGAGAGAGGGAGGGAGAGAGAGGGAGGGGGTGACGGGGTTGAGCGCACTTGTCGCCCCACTTGACGCAAGCGACCGTCAGGGCGGCGGGAGGGGTCGGTCCCGAGGATGGCGAGCCCGAGGCGGAGCAGGAGAGGCAGCGGGAGAGGCAGCGGGAGAGGTGCGGCGGCGCTGGCGCGGGAGGCGGCCGCGTGAAGCCGGCCGGAGAGAGGGAGGCGACAGCAGCCCACGTCTCGCGCACCGCTCGCTCTCTCTCGCCGACGAGGCGGAGCGCGACGTTCAGGTTGGCGAACGCCTCGCTGTTGAAGCCGCCGCTGTTGAAGCCGCCGCTGTCGAAGCCGTCCTGCGTCTCGCCGCCCTCGGCCCGACCCGCGCCGCCCTCCACCGCGCCCGCCTGCACGCGCATCGCGCGGTACGCGCTCTCGACCGCCGACCGGTACCACTCGCCGGCAGAGGCCGCGTCCCCCGCCGCGGAGAGCTGCGCGCCGGCGTTCAGCTGCGCGACGGCCAGGTTGGTGGCCGCCTCCACCAGCCTCGGCTTGAGCGCGAGCGCCGCCTCGTAATGCTCCGCCGCCTCGGCGAACCGGCGCAGCCGCTGGCAGACGCCGCCGCAGTTGTGCCGCGCGGTCGCATAGGCTGGGTCGGCCCGCGCCGCCGCCAAGTACTGGGAGAGTGCCTTCTCCGGCCGCCCGCCTCGCGCGCAGAGGTTGCCGAACCGGAGGTGCGCCCGCGCACGCGCACGCGCGTCGCTCGGGTCCGCCTGCGCCGTCGCAAGAGGAGCCGCCGCCTCTGCCACCGGAGGCGCTGTGCGGACGCAGCGTTTCCGCGGCTCTCCGCCGTGCTCTCGCAGCGTTGGGCGACAGGCGGCACAGCTCCGCTCGGCGAGGCGCCGCGGCCGAGAAGCAAGGAGCCGTCGCAGCAGCAGGGCGCACGACGCCACCGCAGAGAGGCAGCCCGCGAGGCGAAGGGCGTGCAGCGACAGGCTCATGGTGCACAGGGCGGTGGGAGCGGTCGAGGCGCGACCGAGCGACCGAGCTAGACAGCAGCTGGTGACTCAAAAGAAATTTAAGCGGGCGACACGTTTCACGCTCAAAAGAATGAAACGCCCCGTCGCGGTCATCACAACCCACAACCCAGGCATACAACGAAAAAAGTCACCCGATTGGGCTCACGAATTTCTCGAGTAGTAAAAAAGAAACTCGAAGGGGCGTGCGTGCGAGGAAGGCGACGCAGTTGGACGGAAGAGAAAGCGGATACAAAACAAGAACACAACGGACTCTCTCATTGTTCTGTTGTTACTGTTAACACTAGCACACATGACAAGAAGAAATCACGACCCTCACAGTGATTTGGGCTCGGCAGCTTGTCAGCCCTCACGGACTCAGGGCCGGTGCTTTGACGCAGTATATTGTACTTCGAGGTAGTATGAACTCAGAACGGCCCCCCGAGAGCGCCTCTTCGACGCCCACGGGTCCCAGGGGGTCGGAGGGGTTGCGAGAGGGCCTTGGCTATTTTTGAATGAATCCTGGAGGCCGTTCAAACATGTAACGTGCGTTCCACGTGCCTGTCCCCAGCAAGGACAACATGCTAGCCCAGCAGGCCGCTCCCACCGCCGCCCGCGGCGTAGGCAAGGCGGCAAAGGGTGGCAAGGGCGGCGGCAAGGGGTGGCAAGGGTTGTGGCCGTGTGGCGCACCAGACCCACTTTGCGCCGCCGCCCTCAACGCCCGATACTCGGTTGAGCCGGCGGAGCGACGGCGGCAGAGTTGCGGCCGCCGGCGACCTCACACGGCGTCGAGCGCCGTAGAGGTAGCCCCGAGAGCCGCCGCCAGGTGTGCCACGACCGCGGTCGCGAGGCTCGTGGCGATGGATGCGCCAGACCCGCTTGCGCCGCCGCCCCCAACGCCCGATACTCGGTCAGAGCCGGCGGAGCGACGGCGGCGGAGTTGCGGCCGCTGGCGACCTCACACGGCGTCGAGCGCCGTAGAGACGGCCCCGAGAGCCGCCGCCAGGTGTGCCACGACCGCCGCCGCGAGGCTCGTGGCGATGGATGCGTCAGACCCGCTTTGCGCCGCCGCCCCCAACGCCCGATACTCGATCAGAGCCGGCGGAGCGACGGCGGCGGAGTTGCGGCCGCCGGCGACCTTCCCCTCGACCACGCCGCCGACCAGCCGCCGACCCGTCGACAAGCACGCGCGGACTGCCATCGAGAAGAAGGAGACGGAGGGCGGCGCATCCGGAGCCCGCGGGCGCAGCGGGCGCGGGACCGGGCGCGGGCGGGCGCGCGGGAACCCCGCCAGCGGAGGCGACAATGCCTCTGGCGGCGCTGCAGGCGGCGCGCGGCGCGCCCCTCGCCGGTCTCCCGCACGCTCCTGAGGGCCGAGAGGGCCGAGAGGCGGGGTCGGTGACCCGGGGGCATGGGCGGTGCGGCCCGCGCCGCGCGCGGGCGCGTGACAGCCCGTGAGTGCCGAGATCGGGTCCGTACTTCGACGTAGTATGGGCCCCCGGGGGGCCTCTACAGCAGCGGCGAAGTGAGCGTGTTTGTGGTGTTGGTGTGGCGTCTGAGCTTGGATCTGGGACATAAGGCCGGTTACCACTGATGGATCCCCACCCGAATAACACACAGTGAGCGCCCCAGCGCTTCACTGCGCCCTCCGCGCGAAATCGCTAGTGGTGCTTTGTGGTAGTATATTGTACTTTTGAGTAGTATGGGTACGGTTCCCGAGACCGCTCAGCCGAAGCTGGGGCCAGTCCCGTAGCCGAGAGAGCCCGCGCCGATGAGTTCGACGCGGTCGGGGGGGCTTGCGGAGAGGCCAGCGAGGTGGCGATCGCTGTACTTCATGGCGCCCTCAAAGTGGGGCTGGCTGACAAGCCAGAGGTCGATACTCTGGACGACCCATAGGATGCCACGAATGCCTGAAGGAGAGGGAGGCGAGGCCAGAGGCAGGCTCAGCTGCTCTCGGGTGATCTCGCTTTGGTGGCTGAAGGACCCGATGGTCCTGTCACATTCGCGTTCCGAGTCGTGGGGTAGAAGAATTCGAGGTAGAATCGAGTCAGCACTTCCTTGTAGTACAGCGGACCGCCAGGCTCGCCGGCAGCATCCGCAGGGAGGCAGCATATGAGGCACCAGTCTTCTGGAGAGCTCAACAGCTGCGGCCGCGATGGTAGAGTCGGCCGCAGTTCGAGCGAGCAGCTTTTGGCTGCGGGATCGAATCGCGGAAGGCTCATGCCCTCGCGGAGCGACGGCCGACGCGGGTCGCGCGTCGCGCGCGTGTGCGAAATGCGACAACAGACGACAGACGAGAGGCGCCTGACCCTGAGCGCTGTACGACTGAACGACCGTCGCCGCAATCGCCACCGCCGCCATTGTGGGTAGGCGAGCGTCTAAAATCTCTCTGACATGACAAGAGAGATCTCTCTCTCTCACATGACAAGCGATCCCACGACAGCGATTGTTGTGGGGACTCGGAAGAGGACGGCGAACCAGCAAGGCCGACTCCTAGAGCAGCCGAATATTCCAACCGACCGACCAGGCGCTTTTGGTGAATGATAAAAAAGAAATTCTCGTGCCCACTATATGCGTCCCACCCGGCTGGTCGGCCGGCGGCTCGCTCAGCCCATACCTTGCCGTTCGGCCGACTACAACTGCATATCGGAGTCTCGCGCCTTGACCCCGCAAAGCTGAAGAAATGCTGAAGAAGCTCAAGAAAAAGGTTGGCTTCCTGGGCGCCAAGGAGCCAAAGCCGCCGGCTGAGCCGTCGCAGCAGCAGCAGCGTAGAGACACGCAGGCGCTCGCCCTTCGCAGCGCTCGTGGGGCGCCGTCGGAGAAGCGGCTCGCGATCAACCCGACGATCAAGCCTCTGAGGGTGCCGACCGACACGTACGGCGTGACACGCACGACCAGTCTCAAGACGGCTCGCGGACGGCCGGCGGCTGCCTCGCTCACCACGCCTCGCCAGGGGCCAACTACCCTGGCAGACCCGAGGGCAGCCGCGGCGCTCAACCAGGTGGAGGAGTCGCCGCGAGCCGAGGATGCACCTCGCGACGTCGGCGACGAGCTGTCGCGGCTGCACCTGACCGCTGAGCAGGAGTCGGCGCTGAGCGCCACGGCTCGCGAGGCGCTTCGGCACGCCCTCGGCGAGGCGCCGTCGCCGGTTCCCGCGCCCGACAAGCCCTTTGTGCTCGACCTGGGCCGCGAGCTGCTCCAGGTCGAGCTCACCGACGACCAGTCCTCGCACCTCTCCTCCCGCGGCCGCGACGCCCTCATCGCCGCCCGCGTGCAGCTCGCCCGCGAGTCAAACCGCGAAGTCACACCGGGCTCCTCGCAGTCACTGGGCGGCCGCGAAGAGGCGGCGCCTCCGCCTCCGGCCATGAAGCTGCATCTGGGATCGCTGCAGGGCGGCGGCGCGCCGTTGCAGAGCGCGCGAGGCCCCAGGCCGGCAGAGCCTTTGGCGGAGCCGCTCCAGAGCGCGCGGGGCGCGGCGCCGCCAGCTGCTGAGGTCAAGCCGCTGCAGTTGGGGTCGGTCAAGCCGCTGCAGCTCGGAGCGGTCAAGCCGCTGCAGCTGGGGGCGGCCAAGCCTCTCGCGAGCGCGCGGGGAGCGCCGCTGCGTTCCGCGAGAGGCGCACCGCTCACCTCGGCGCGAGGAGGAGCGCCGCTCACCTCCGCTCGCCTCTCCACTCGTGGGGGCGCGCCGCCGCTCGCTTCGGCTCGCGGCTATCGGGCCGACGCTGCCGAGTACGAGCGGTGGATGGAGCTCGGGGTCGCTCTCGCGTCGGCGCGGCTCTCGCCCGAAGACGAGTTGAAGCTCACTGCGCGAGGCCGCGAGGCTCTGAGCGACGCGAGAGCGCTGGCCGCCTCGCCGGAGGCTCCGCTGGGCGAGGCCGACGAGAGCCGATGGATCGGCTTTGGCCTCGAGCTCGACTCGGCCAAGCTCACCGGCGTTGAGGAGGAGGGGCTGAGCGCCTTCGCCCGCGATGCGCTCACCGCGGCGAGGGCGATCAAGACTCGTCACTACGGGAACGAGACCCCGCGCGGCGAGGTTCTGCCTCCGACCTCAAAGCCGTGGCAAGGAGCTCGCCTCAGCGTTGCGTCCGTGATGTCTTGCGACTCGAGCGTCGGGAGCGAGAACGCCACGCCGCGCGGCGAAGCTCTGCCCCCTTCTGCGAAGCCGTGGCAGGGCGCGCGGCTCAGCGTGGAGGCGGCGATGGAGGCGGCGAGCAGCTACGGGGCTGGCCCCGAGAACGCGACGCCCCGGGGCGAGCAGGCGCTGCCGGCTGCCAGGCCTCGGGGAAGGCTGAGCGTCGTGGCGGCCATGGAGGCGGCGGAGGCGGCGAGCAGCTACGGGGCTGGCCCCGAGAACGCGACGCCCCGGGGCGAGCAGGCGCTGCCGGCTGCCAGGCCTCGGGGAAGGCTGAGCGTCGTGGCGGCCATGGAGGCGGCGGAGGCGGCGAGCAGCTACGGGGCTGGCCCCGAGAACGCGACGCCCCGGGGCGAGCAGATGCTGCCGGCTGCCAGGCCTCGGGGAAGGCTGAGCGTCGTGGCGGCCATGGAGGAATCCAGTGACACCGGGGTTGGAGCCGCGAACGCGACGCCCCGGGGCGAGCAGGCGCTGCCGGCTGCCAGGCCTCGAGGCAGGCTGGTCGTCGAGCAGGCTTTGGCCTCCACGGACACGGGCGGCGCCGAGTCGCTGCCCGGCGAAGCTGTGCCGGTCGCCTCCAAGCCGTGGCAGGGGGCCAAGCTGAGCGTCGCGGCGGCAAGCGACGCAGTCGGGCACGACTCGCCGAGCGAGGCGGCGGCGACAAGCACACCTTCGAGGCCGTGGCACGACGCGACGCTCCTCAACCTCAACTTCGGCCTCGAGCTGGCCTCGGCTGGCCTCTCGCCGCAGGACGAGCAGGCTCTGAGCACGCAGGGGCGCGACGCGCTCATCGTCGCGCGTGCGCTGCGGGCACGCCGCCACGAGCCCGGCGAGGGCAGCGAGCTTACGCCGAGCAGCCCTGCCCTGTCGCCGTGGCTCGTCTTTGGCCTTGAGCTTGCGTCGCTCGGCCTCGACGAGGCGGAGGAGGAGGAGCTGAGCGACCAAGGCCGCGACGCGCTGGTGGCGGCGCGTGCGTTGCGCGCCCGCGATGGCCTAGCCGAGGGGCCCGAGGCGGCTGCGAGCACGCGGAGCCGCCAGTGGCTCAGTATTGGACTCGAGCTCGACGCAGCCGATGTCTCGGAAGCTGCGGAGGAGCAGCTCAGCTGCTTTGCTCGCGACGCCCTCGCGGTGGTCCGCGTCCTCCGCGCTCGCGACTCGGCCGAGCTGCTCGAGGGGAGCCACGGCGCCCCCTCGAGCCCCAACCGCTCCGAGTGGATCAACTTTGGGCTCGCGCTCGAGGCGACCGGTCTGTCCGAGGAGGAGGAGCTCGGGCTGAGCAGCTTCGCGCGCGACGCACTCCTCGCCGCGCGAGCGCTGCGCGCGCGTGATCGGAACAGCTTGGACGAGGGCTGCGAGGCGGTGCTGAGCGCGGCCGACCAGGCGTGGATCCAGCTTGGCTTCGAGCTCGACGCGGCGGACCTGTCCGAGGACGAGGAGGCGACGCTGAGCAACTTCGCGATGGACGCGATGGCCGCCGCCCGCATCCTCCGATCGCGCGCCGAGGGCGCTGAGCCGCCACCGAGCGCGCACGGGCCCTTCCCTCCGTGGGTGGACTACGGCCTCGAGCTCGCCGCAGCTGACCTCTCGGAGGAGCAGGCGCTCGCGCTGAGCAACTTCGCGCGCGACACGATGGCCTTTGCTCGCATCTGCCTCGAGCGGGAGGGCGACGAGATCTCGCCTCCAAGGCGCAAGCTGAGCAACCTCGGCTTCGGGGCCGATCTCGACGCGGCGGGGCTTGAGGACCACGAGGAGCAAGCGCTGAGCACTTTCGCGCAAGACGCCCTCGTGCTTGCTCGCGCGGCGCGCTCGCGCGGCGTTGAGGCCGGCGAGGCGACCCCCTCGAGGAGGCGCGGCTGGGTGGAGCTTGGGATGGAGCTCGAAGCGGCAGGACTCACCGACGACGAGGAGGCGGCATTGAGCTGCTACGCTCGGGACGCGAGAGCCGCCGCGCGACTGCTCCGCGCCCGCGAGGCTTTCGGCAACGCGCTCGGCTTGGAGCACCCCGGCGAGGCGTCGCCTGGCCACCAGGATCGGCGGTGGCTCGAGATGGGCCTCGAGCTCGACCACGCCAGCCTCACGGAGGAGGAGGAGGGCGGTCTCAGCGCCTTCTCGCACGATGCGATGGCCGCAGCGCGTATGTTGCGGTCCCGCGGCGCACTCGTCGAGGCTGAGGAGGGGGCGCCCAGCGCTGGCTGGACCGCCCTGGGGCGAGAGCTCGACTCGAGCGGGCTGAGCGAGGCGGAGGAGGCGGGCCTCAGCTGCCAGGGGCGCGACGCGCTCGTCGTGGCGCGCGCGCTGCGTGCGCGCGAGGCGCGCGACGAGGCGGGCGAGTCGGCCCTCAGCAAGCAGCACCGGCCGTGGACCGAGCTGGGGCGAGAGCTCGACTCGAGCGGGCTGAGCGAGGCGGAGGAGGCGGGCCTCAGCTGCCAGGGGCGCGACGCGCTCGTCGTGGCTCGGGTATTGCGTGCGCGTGAGGCGCGAGATGAGGCCGCCGAGACAGCACCGAGCAAGCCCAGCAGGCGGGTTGCCCCGGGGTCGCACGCGGCCCCGGAGCTGGACGAGACCAACGAGGCGCCGCGCAGCGCGACCAACCGCCCTTGGCTCGACCTCGGGCTGGAGCTCGCCGCTTCCGGGCTGTCCGAGGCGTGCGAGGGCGCGCTGAGCGGCCCTGGCCGCGACGCTCTCACTGCAGCCCGTGCCCTCCGCGCGCGGGGTGGCTTGAGCGAGGGAAATGAGGCCGATCTGAGCTCACAGCGCCGGACCGCGGACTCGGGCATGCCTCCCGAGGCGCGCTCCGAAGCCACAGAGGCGATACCGAGCACGGCCAAGGGTGGGCGGCGCTGGCTGGACTACGGCACCAAACTGGACTCGCGCGGCCTCACCGAGTCGGACGAGAAGGCCTTGACCGGCCCGAGCCGCGACGCGCTCGTCCTGGCCCGCATGCTCGGCCGGTCGGAAGGCGGAGAGGCGGCGCTCTCCAAGCCGGCACGAGCGCCGACGCTGCCTCCTCTCGGGATGCCCCGCGGTGCGGGGCAGGAGGCGGGCGTTTCGCGGCCAGGAGACACCTCCCGTCGCGACTTTTGGGACTCGCCGCGCAGCCGAGCGGCGCTCAGCCCGCGGGAGGAGCTGCGGCCATCGGTCGCCTCGAGCATCGCCACTTGGCTCAAGCCGTTCAACCCCTTCGGCAAGGGAGACCTGCCGCCGCCTCCAGAGGGGGGAGAGGGGCGTGCTTCAGATGGTATCGCGGTCGACATCACCGTCTCCACCACTTCCTTCAAGCCGGCGGCGCCCCCATTCAAGCCCGCTCCGCCGCCACCGACGCCGCGCATGGAGGCGGGGTGCGTGCACTGGGAGGCGTCCACGTCAGCCGCTCCTCTCCACAGGACGTCGACACGGCTTTCGGCAGGCCAAAGCGAGGAGGAGACGCAGACTGTCGACCCGTCCATCCAGCCGGACCAGCACGCGGTGCACATCACGCCCCTTCCTCACCAGACGGACTCCATCCCGACGGTGCCCACCACGGCGACTGCTGCAGCGGAGGTGGCGGTGGCGGCGCAGACAGCACCGCAGGATCCTGCCAGCACACAAGCGGAACTCTCCCACCAAGGACGCATCGAGGGGACAACTACCACCACTACCGAGCCCGCAGCAGAGCCACCTTTGGCAGTGCCCGCGCCTGCAGCTCAGATGCTGGTTCACGGTGGTGTCGCCCTGACGACCACAGCTGATTCGAGCCACGCGGCTCCTCAGCCGGCGGCCCCCGCCGACGACGCTTTAGGACAGATAACCACAGCGGTCGCTTCAAATGCCGCGGAGGCGGTTGTGTTTGAGCAGGCAACGGACCCTCGCGCGCCGCACTTCGCCGCACAGCCTCTCGGGGCGCCGCCGCCAGCCGCTCCTGCCGCTGGAGGCCCGCCTCTGCCCGAACACGCCACGGTGGCGATGGGCCACCTCCACCAGACTGTGCTTGAGCTGCCGAGCTCTGTCGCCACGCCCGGCGCCGCTGACCCCGACGCCTTTGCCGATTCGGAGCGTGCGGCGCTCGCGAGACACCTCAACTGGGCCCTCGCGAGCGACGAGCACGCCTCCGCCTCGCTTCCCATCGACCCGAGCTGCAGCGCCTTCTTCGGCGCGGTGGCCAACGGCATCGTTCTCTCCAAGTACGCGCTGCGCGTGGACTCGACGGCGCTCGACGAGCGTGCTCTCAACCTCCCAGGTGAGCGAGGGCAGCTCCTCGGCCGTGAGGATATGCTGCAGAATCAGAGCCTCTGCCTCAACGCGGCGACCGCCATCGGCTGCGGCGTGCCGGGCCTCACTCCGCAGCAGATGGTCGACGCGCCTCCGTCGGGCCAGCAGAGGGCACTGCAGCTCGTTTGGAACATGGTGCGCAGCGCGCTCCTCAACCCGATCCAGGCGAGCAAGAACCCGGAGATCCACGGCATGTTGCTTGCCGGCGAGGACCCGGCCAGCCTCGCAAGGTACAGGCCGGAGAAGGTGCTGCAGCGCTGGGTCAACCACCACATCCGCGGCTACCTCGAGGCGAGCCCGGAGCAGGCGTCCGTCCCGCGCACCTTCCGCGTCACCAACCTGCACGCCGACCTCGCCGACGGGCTCGCGCTCTCGATCGTGCTGCACCAGGTGGCGCCGCGCCGCTCAGCTGCGGAGGGCGTCTCGGAAGCGGCGCTCGCCTCGTCATCGGCCGACGAGCGCGTCAGACTCGCGATCGAGGCCGCCGAGCTATGTGGCGTCGAGATGTTCGAGGTGGATGCAGCCGACGTCCTCGAGGCACGTCCGCGGATGCTGCTTGCGTTTGTCGCTGCCATCTTTCGAACGTGCCCCGGCCTCGACGCGCAAGCCGAACCCGAGGCTCCGGCGAGCAAGCGCGGGAGGCGTGGCAACCGCTCGCAGGAGCGCGAGGAGGCGGCGCTGCGAATGTGGATGGCTTCGCTCGGCCTCGGGCTCGAGTCGCTCTCTTCGCTGTATGAGGACTGCCGGACGGGCGTCGTCTTCCTGCGACTCCTCGACTTTCTCAGACCGGGCGCCGTCGACTGGAGCCGCGTGCTGCTCCAGCCGCGCTCCATCTACGAGCGGGTGCGCCCGCCGCCAAGCGAGAGCCTCCATCACGGCGCAACCTCCGCTTACGCCACCGCACCCTTCCCTCCGCAGGTTCAGAACTGCAACCGCGCCGTGTCTGTCGCTCGGCAGGTGGGGCTGGTCGTTGCCGGCTTCTCGGGCAAGGACCTCGCCGATGGCATCTCGATGTACATCCTGTCGATGGCGTCGCAGCTGATGCGCACGCACGCGTGCCAGTTCCTCGAGGCGCTTGGGATGGGCGATGCCGATATGCTAGAGTGGGCCAACTGCCAGATTAAACGCCACGACGAGGCGATGCCCAATCTGCGCAACTTCGCTGACCCGCAGATCCGTACGGGCGTCTTCTTGCTGAAGCTGCTGCGCTCCGTCGCGCCCGAGTGCGCCCGGGAGGAGCTCATTCTCTCGGGCACCACCGAGGAGGAGCGCGCACAGAACGCGCGGTATGCAATCTCGTGCGCGCACAAGGCGGGCTGCACCGTCTTCGCCACTTGGGAGGACGTGGTCGAGGGGCGGCCACGGATGATGCTGTGCCTGCTGGCCGCCATCATGGCGGAGGACCTCCGGCGCCACGCGGCTGAGCCCGTTGACAAGGATCTACCGACGCCGAACCAGAGCTGAGTAACCGTCATGAGACACCGAGTAACCGTCGCGTTGTTTGTGAGAGGGGGGGCGGGGGGGGGGGGGCGGGGGGGGGCTGCCCCCCGGCGTCCCCATATGGTCGTCGGTCGCCGCATTGTCGCGCGCACGGCGCTTGTCAATTTGCGAATATGAACTAAAACACTGTCCCGTTCTCACCCCAAATTCGATTCCCTCACACGTGTGCCGCCTCTCTCGTGCGCGCGCTGCGGCGCGACCAGGAAGATACTGACGTATGTCGATCAGTCGCGCTCCCAATACGTGCATCACTTCTCAGACTTTGAGCGGCCATATCTCGGTAACTATTGATGGTCCACCTGAAAACTCTTCGGATTTGGAACGGGGGCCCAGACCTGTCACAAAAGTGATGCACGTATTGGGAGCGCGACTGCGATTGTCGAGAGATTTTTAGCAATATCAAACAACTCTAACACTCACACGTCATTTGGGGCCTGGAGCCCTTGTGTTTGTTGATTGTCGTGTGATGTGGCCGCCGCCCGGCGTGCGGTGGTTTCTCTTTGTTTCTTATATATCTCAACCATACTGTGGCACAGATTCTGTGGTTGCAGGAGAGTATCACCAACCATCACTTTAGGTATAGTACCCCACCTTGACCTATGGAGTGATTTCTTTTTTAGTTTCCCATAACAGGGTAGGGTAGGGAGGAAGCGGGAAGAGGAGGGCTCGAGGGAAGAGGTGGGGGGGTAGGGCCCGGCGAGGTTTTCGCAGAATTTCATCATGGTCTCCGGCCACGCAAAAAGAGTACACCCGCCGAGCGGATACTTGTGAAGTGAGACGTCTTGGGGCCGGGGTGTGTTTTTGTATTAAGGGCCCGCTTGTCCATGCGACCGGCAAAGGCCTGGGTCAAAGAGCACAGGGGACACTACTACGACGCGCTCCAAGAACGGAATCGTCAAAATTTGTCTCGTCGAAAGCCAGGGCGGCATCGCGCCGCCAACCAAGAGAATCATCTTCAACTTCGCCAAAGAGGTCGGCAGCCCGAGCGCCGTCGACCGCACCGACTACGGCACAGCCTCCGGCAGCGCCCGGGGCTTCGCCCAGCACCACTCGCAACAGCTCTCGCGCGCCGCCGTCTGTGGCGACGCGCAGAACATCAACAACGCTGCTCGCAACATGCGTGGGTCGCGCACTCATTCATGACCGGTCTCAATCAATGTCCCACCCCCCTGCGCGCGGGCCTTCTAGGTAGGCCGGCGGGTAGTCTCCCCCCATCCCCAGTTGCCCGCCAAAAGAAAGCCATTCTTGACTTGGGCCCTGCGGGCGGCCTTCTCTCGAGGTCTCGAGATACACAAAGCGGCCAACATTCCCAGGGCCTCCAGGGCTCGCACCTCAACCTCTCATAGACCAGCGCACAGCGCCAAATGAGGTATTTTCTTCTTTCTCAATAACAAGGTCTGTTAATTCCCCCCATCCCCAGGGCCTCCAGGGCTCGCACCTCAACCTCTCACAGACCAGCGCACAGCGCCATACGAGGTATTGACCGCGCAAGATATAAAGGGTGTCCTAAGAGCTCTGCTCGCAAGGCGCCCGCGTCGCAGACGCGGTACCATTGACAAATCTGCAATATACCCCCACACGAACAAATAGCAAAATCCGAATACCGTGCACGAACTGGGCGACCTGCACAAAGATCGCAGGGCGGGGACCTGTTCCTTTTTACCCATCTCCTAGTAGAGGTGTCCGTTTTATTTATTTATTTGGGCGATGCAGGGATGCAAGCCTTCAGCTGGTGCCAAGACATCCGTAAAGTTGAAAGCAGAACGTCCGCCAAATCCGTGCTCTTCGCGCTACCTGAGGGGAAAGCCGCTGATCGAGCCCAGCGTGCCCGCGGCCGCCTCCCGCGCAGCACCGCCGCTGCGGATTCGGATCGAGCCCATGGAGGAGGAGGGCGCGGTCGGCCAGCGCAGCAGGCGGAGTCCCTCCCCGCGCCGGAGCCCCCTGCAGTCGAGGGAGTCCTCGTTGGCGATGAAGGTGGCGACATCGAATCGCGGCCGACACACGTCACGTGGGAGGAATGGGCGATGAGCGGGAACGATGCGCGCTACGACGCCGACTCCGCCGTGCTCGTGGCCGCCAAGCAGAAAGCCGCGCTCCAGGAGCACGCCAAGATGCAATGGCTCGCTTGCTTCGATTCAGCTCTCTCGGCAGCAGAAGTGGGGCTGGAGCGGGTGGGGGTGGATGCCGATTGAGGGAGAGCGTCTCCAGCTGCGCCCTGTGGCAGCTGCGCCCTGTGGCAGCTAGTCGAGGGACTTGGTAGTTGTGACCCCCCTGAGTGAGGACAGGAGAGAGAGAGCGTTTTGTGGTGTTGGTGTACGCAATAACGGGACAGGGTGGTTGTTCTCTCTATCTCCTCTTCTAGCTCTTAGCATGAGCTGCGCCCGGTGTCCGACCCCTTTTGCGCAGCAACACCTTAAACTTTCAGGCCCTCCAAATTCAGGTCGGAGCGTAGCGGAGTGGGCCCCGAGTTTGAAAAGGGCGACGGACGCTTGCGTCCTAGCCTCCAACAACGCCTCCCCGGCGCAGAGGGGCCCCCGGAGGGATGCACAACCGCTCCACGCCACGCCGCTTGCGGCGGTCCTCTTCCCAGCTCCGCTGAGGGCCCGTGCGTTATTTCTTCTCAATAACAAGGCTGTGAAGTGAGACAACTGGAGAGCCGTCGTACGTCCCGGGAGGTCTACATGCGGTGGAGCAATGATGCGCTCTGGGGAGTACAAAGTAGGGAGAGGTCGGCTGCACACCGTCGGGTCAACCCGTGGTGGCGTCGCCTGGTCCGGTTCCGGTGGCACCTTCCAGACCCCGAAACGGCTGAGCCTGTCTTCAGCACCTTGCGGCTCGGCGATGTCACCTCTCACGCACTCGTGCCGCTTTGTTCAGCGCTCGTACTAGTATCCTGTATGCTGCTCGTCCGGGCGCGTCGGCGCAAGGTGATATCGACGGGGGACCGACAGCGACCGCGGTATCGCGCCGCGACACCGCTAGGCCGTCACTTCTTGAGCGAGAGTGATATACTCGACCGCTCCACTGCTGGGTCATCGGTGGTTCCGCATGCCCAGATGTACCGTCGGGGATTTGGCAGCAAGTCTGACGACGCTCGGGTGCTCCAGCGGCCGGGAATCCAGCCTCTCTCGCCAAGAGGCGCAACGCTCGCTCACTGGCAGCTGGCTGAAAGGTTCGGCACATCGCGCTACAAGGGCGGCAAGCAGAAACAGCAGGAGCTCGAGGAGCAGCTTGCGACCTTTTCGCGCTTGCGCGACGCCGCACGCATCTCCTACGATTGGGAAACGCACGAATTGCTTTTACGCGCGCTGTGGCGCTCCTGCTTTGGCCCCGGCAACGCCTCTACCTTCAAGCCGCGCTCTGAGCGCTGGAGGGAGCTCGGGTTTCAGGGTCCAGACCCGACAACGGACTTCCGTGGCGCTGGCGTCATGGGCCTTCGACATCTGCTGACGGTGGTCAACTCTGGACGCGCGCCGTCCACAGCAACGGGCTTTCCGCTGGCGGTGGCCTCCATCAACGCGACGGGGATGTTGCAGGTCGCACCTCACCTTCAACCCCTCCCACCCCCTTGCCCTTGCCAACGTTCCGCGCCGTCTTGAGAGCAACACACGGACTGGCCCGCAGGCTTACTTTGGCCTCAACCCTCACGTCGCCTCGCCTCTTTGCCGTGCCCACCGGCGCCGCTGCTCGGAGGCCATGCTCCGCAACCTCCTCACTCGCGGCGGCCTCGCGCCGCTCCAAGCGCGCCGCCGGCGCCGCGGCAAGGAGTGAAGGACGCTTCGACATGAGTGCTTCAATGGGCCGTAGGGGATCCACCTGGAGCTCGTGGTGCACCTTGGCAACGTGTGGGACGAGCGCGCCAAGCCCAATGTGATGGACTTCCCGCTGGTGCTGGACGAGGCCTGCGCTGACCTCCACGAGGTGCTCTTGGAGGTTGCCGAGGTGACGGAGGGGCCGCTCGGCGAGGCCGTGGCCGAGGCGCTCGCCGCTCGCCGCAAGTCCCTCGTCTCTGACCTCGTCGCCCACCTCTGGACCACGGTGGGCGAGAACTGCGGTACTAACGCGCCGCCAGCCACGCCGGAGAGCACCGGCCGCATCGCGAGCCTGTGGTGAACTGCTGCTTGGGAGTTGGGTCCCGAGCCACCGTGTCGTAAAGTAAGTAAGTAGCGCGATATGAAGTCTGAAGGAACAGCCAGGCTCGGACCTCGACGCTCGAGGCTCGGAGGACCAGCTGGAATCTGGATGATGACACCAACTGGGCGGTATCGGTGGACGCTGGACAGGGAGATGACGGCACGCTAGAGAGCGACATACAGACAAACAAACTCACTAGAGGCGGACGCGCGCGAGGTTTCTTGCTGTTGCCAAAAATGCCCAGTTGGCGGCGGGCGCCGCAACGCAAAAGAAACCTGTCCGAGCTTTGCCGCCACGCGGTTGTCCTCGCAATCGTAGCATCTCTGCACGATTGCTAGCACGGCCGCTCGCAATCCTACAGCTGCGCTACGCGAGAGAGCGCCCGGCGAGATGCGGGAAAAAACAAAAAAATCATCTGCCATGGCGAGCTGCGGGGGCAGGGCCCGCTGTTTGCTCCTCCTCTCCTCTTGGCTGCACAGCGCGGGCTCGTTGCGTGTGCCTGCAGTGAGTGCCGTGCCGCGCGTTCAGCACCGCGCCGGAGCGCCTCGATGCAGCGACCCAGTCACCTCTCCGTTCGAGGCGTCAGCCTCGAACGGCGGCGAAACTCTGACCGGTCCGCTCCCTCTCACGGCGGAGAATGTGGATGCTGTGCTTGATGAGATGCGCCCGTACCTCATGGCCGACGGTGGAAACGTTGCCGTCGCTGAGATCGATGGCGGCGTCGTGCGGCTCGAGCTGCAGGGCGCGTGCGGCTCGTGTGCGTCGTCGGCGATGACGATGAAGATGGGCCTCGAGCGCGGGCTGCGCGAGAAGATACCAGAGATCATCGCGGTTGAGCAGGTCGCGCCTGATGGGCCGCAGCTGACCGAGGACGGCATCGAAGGTGCGCGCGCGCGTCCGTGGCCTCTCGTCGCGCCGCTTCACCGCGCCGGCCCGCCTGCAGGCGTCCTCGAGGAGATCCGACCCTTCCTCAAGATGGCGGGGGGCGACGTCGAGCTGGTGGAGCTCATAGAGACAGGCGATGCCGCCCGCCCTCTGCGTGCCGCGCGCGCCCGCGCGCGCGCCAAACACCCAGCTCCGCTGCCGCTGCCTCAGGCGTCGCTCCATCCTGCACGCTGCGCATCTCCGGCTCCGGCTCAACAATCAACTCGGTGCGCGCCGAGATTGCGCAGCGGCTGAAGCGGAATTTCCCCTCGCTTGCGAACGTGATGTGGGACGCTGAAGGACCTTAGCGGGCAGGGTACCGCCGGGCGCGTATCTGTTTGATGTGTACTAACCATCTCTGTGCCCGTTGCTCTGAGCTGTGAGCGTCTCGGTCATCCACAACGTCTGTGCTCGTACCTGTTGGCGCTTTCAAAATACCGAGAAAAGCGCGTGACTCGAGCGAGAAGTGCCGTGCCGCGGAGGCGCTGTTCGGGGTGTGTGCGGGGGAGCGGGGCGCAGCTCGCCGGGCCCGCCGCGCCCCCCCCGGCCGGGGCGGGCGCTCCCTGTACAGGGCTCAGGAGGGGCACGGCGCCCCCGGCGGTCCGCGCGCGCGTCTCTGTCTACGTGTGCGCAGAGGCGACCGAGGGCCATAAGTCATTTTCGTTCGTTTTTTTTACTTTCTCCTTGTGGCGGGCAAAAGTCTTAGTAAAGTACCGTGTAAATAGCCCCGTACGCCGTAGACACCGGAGCACTCCAGGGGGTTGATCTCCGTGCGCGATACAGTAGGCGGGTTGGCGGAGTTTTGCCGGCCCGGCGCGGGTTGCTCTTGCCGGAGCCGTGTGCACAGACACCACCGCGTCTCTCTTCACAGACACCCTTTGCGCCTTGGCACGCTTCAGAGACAGAGGAGTGCAGTCACGTAGAGAAAACACGGGGTACACACATGCATGCAGCTCGCGCCGCCCGTCTCACCCTCGAAAGGTCACAATATGCAGTTTCACATGCGCTTATCCTAGTCACTATATCTACTGTGGAAAATCGCTGCCGGGCCGCCTCCCGTGCTCCTGGTCGCCTCAACGTCGTCGACCTGAATTGCAGGCGTCGCGCTCGCGGCGGGTCGAGGTACCGGTATCACTTCCTCAGCGTCAATTTTGTGCTCCAAATACTCCCCCCTTGATGCCGCACTTGCGCCGGTGTCGCTAACCGACGCCGAGATTCCCTCCTCCTCCTCCTCCTCCTCCTCCTCCTCCTCCTCCTCCTCCTCTCCATCGCCCTCGTCATAGTCGCCCTCGTCATCATACGACGGCGCGTCTCCCTCCTCCAACGACTCGCCTTCCTCCACCTCGGCGGTCGCGTTATCTTGGCCGAGTCCCGTCCCGGCACGCTGGACCGCAGAGGGAAAGAGCAGGCCCACGGGTTGCGCCGGTGATGGCGGCGGCGGCGGTGGGTGCAGCTCCTCAATCAGCGCCAATTTGTCGTCCTCTCTCGGACAAAAGGTGCACGCACGGCACTTGCACCAGAGGCAATGAAACTTCCTGAACTGGTCTGCGCAGAAGGCCTGGCACTCGGCAGTAGGGGCGTCGTTTGCGTGCTGGCTCGAGCAGTGGCGCGAGCCTTGCTTGCTGGCCGCTGTCGTCATCATACCCCTGGTGGCAGTCACGCGGCCAAATGTAGCGATAGCCCTGGTGGCTGTGTTCGACAGCTCTGTGGATTGCGCCTAATGCACGGCGCATGGCGTTACGTGCATCGTGGGTTCGTGCGGGATGGGAGCTGTCGGACGCACATTGATCCGCATCATGTTGGTGTTGATTGTGATGAGCACAGCAACGAGGCATGCTGCGAAAAGGGCTAGATGCCGCAGACGTCGACCCATTCTTGACCAGAACCCGGGGCGCGCGAAGGAGAGCTGAAGGCGGGCACTTGGGGAGAATCTTACCTTATATTTCCCCGCGGCCGGTTTTCCGTTTCGGGCGACGGCACACTCACCGAGCTCTCCGGCGGGGAATCATGTCGGCGAAGGCGGGCTCTGGCGTCTCGGTGATGCGCTCCGATCTCGACGCGTCGACCTCGACGGAGGTGGACGCGCACGAGGCGCAGTGGCGGGCCGGCGTCAACCGCCAAGCGCGTCCAGACGCCGCTTCGCAAAGACGGGCGGCGTCATTGGCTGCTGCAGCCAAGCGGCGGCGGATAAGGACATGAACAACATACCTGCGCAAGCCGTCGCCCGGGCGGCCGCAGGCGGTGCCATCTCAACCCACTCTCGGCACCGCTGCACGTGCGTGCTCCCTCTCCCACCCAACTCGGCTCCACTCTCGTCCACCCGCGCCCACCCCATCATCTGCTCTCAGGCTGATTGCGGCGTGTGTTGCGCAATGCCGAGCCACCAGACGCTGGCCAGAGCATGATTGTGATGCCTCTGTCTGGGCCGGGGGGGCGTTCGACAGCGCGCGAGGCTGCCTCCCTGCCCTTTGCGACGCTTGCGACCACTGCTGAGTTGCATGCAGTACAGAGTAGCAGTGGTGGGGAGGGCTTGCGCCCCCCCCAGGTCGACGACGGAGACGTCGGGCGTCGGCACGCGGAAGGCCATGCCGGTCAGCTTGCCGTTCAGGTCCGGCAGCACCTTGCCGACGGCCTTGGCGGCGCCGGTCGAGGACGGGATTATGTTCTGGCCCGCGCCGCGGCCGCCGCGCCAGACCTTGCCCGAGGGGCCGTCCACCGTCTTCTGGGTGGCGGTCGCCGCGTGCCCGGCGGTCATCATGCCCTTGACTATCCCGTACTCCTCATGGATATCCCTACCTAGCGGCACCCCGAAGTTGGCCTTGCGCGAACGGTTGTGACAGAAATGTTGATTGTCCTTCCGAGTACGACCGTGTGGTTTAACGCCCATGACAAACATCGGCGCGTCCGCCGACGGCGCCGAGATGATCACCTTCTTGGCGCCGCCCTTCAGGTGCAACGACGCCTTCTCGATCACGGTGAAGATGCCGGTCGACTCGCAGACGATGTCGGCGCCCGGAGAGGGGAGGCGGGAAGGGGTGGGCTGGCGGGACCTTGGCGCCGCCGAGGATCGCGAGCACCGGCCTTGCCGGCACATCGATCACCTTGGCAAAGGCGTCCAGCTCCTTGAACATGAGGGATCCCGCCGCCCTGACTGCAAAGCCTTCGCCCAGCATCGACGCGTGGCCGCGGTGGGCCGTGCCAAACGCGTCGTTGATGTAAACGTCTGCGAGCTGCCTGAGATGCGCCTTGAACTTCTTGACCTTTGCAGCGTCGGCCTTGATCTTTTTGTCGTCCTTTTCTCCCTTGCCCGTCTCCTCGATGTTCATCCGCAGGTTCTCGAGCAGAATGACCGTGCCGGGCGCCGGGTCCGCGCACATCTCCTCAACCTGCCGGCGAGCGAGCGCCGAGCGCCAGTGCATGGGGGGGGGCTGCTGTGCGAGGGGAGCAGCGCCCGCCGCAACCACACACCTTGTCTTTATCGTCGTCGTCAAAGACGCCGCTGGCAAACAGGACAGGCGCTTCCAACTTTGTCTTAAGCACTTCGAAGACAGGTTTCATCGAGAACTTTTCCTCTAAGCCGATGCCACTGGGCCGTCCGAGGTGCGACATCAGGACAACCGACTTGGCGCCTTTGTCAAGAGCATACCTGGTGGCACGGAGGACAGCCCCGACCGCTCTCAGGGCGCTGCGCGTGCGAGGGTGTCCCGAGAGGTCGACGTCGCGCGCACTTGATGGTGGGCAATGCGGCATCGATACGAGCGGTGTTGGTGATCTTGCTCGGGTCCTTCTTGTCCTGCGGGAGGATGGGGCCTGTCGGTCGGAAGGCAACCGAGAGGGGGGGTGGGGGGGGGTTCTAACTAGGCCTGAGGCGAACCTGAGGCACGTTGAAGTCGACGCGAATCAGGACACGCTGGCCAGTGTAATCGATCTTCTTGTAGGAGAGCCTGTGCGCGGCGTAGACGCGGGAGAGTGGCGGTGTGAGCAAAGGGCGGCGTGGGAGGTGTCGGGAGACGAGGGAGAACGTGCTGTGGTAGTGGCCGCCGGGAGGCTTGGCCGTGTGCCCACGCACTTGCCCATTGCTGCCGGAAGGTGAGGAGAGGACGAGCGTACGTCGCCGAGACGGCGATTCGGCGGCCGATGTGTGTGTACTTGCGGGGCACGCAACACCGCTCGGGCACCCCCTTCACGCAAAAACACAATGACCCAAGACGCACAAGCACAGACAAGCGAGTAGGGAGAGACAGCAACGACAGTCAGAAGTCACCCCCTTCACGCCCTCTTACCAGGATTTCCAGTCAGTGTATGTAGCTCGAGCGACGGTGGGTTTCTCTTCCAGTCCCGTGCCCAGTGTTGCTGCTAGGGAATTTCCTGTCTCTTTTTTGGGGGGCGCCGGTGTGAAGAAGGAAAAATCCCGACGGGAGGGCCCAGACCTACCCTACGTCCCAACCGGATCCCCTACCCGCCCGGGCAAAAATAAACAGCAGAATAAACAGAGTGGGACGACCGCGAGGTGGCATGAAGGCTTGTCTGAGCTGCGCCCTCCGCCTCGTCCTCCTCCTCGCGCCGGCGGCGCAGGGCGCCTTCCTGTCCGGCGGCGCGCGTGACTGCAGCGGCGCCGCAGCCTGCCGCCGCCGCAGCACTGCGCCGGCGGCGCAGTTTGGCTTCAAGATCCAGAAGAGTGAGCGGCTGCTGATCCGCGAAGCGTGGGAGCGCGCCGACGCGTACCGCCCGGGGAAGCCGAACTGGTTCACGAGCCAGAAGAAGGACTTGGTGGAGCTGCACCACCAGCTCCAGCCCGAGATCCTCTCGATGCCCTCCGAGCCACACCCCACCAACGAGACGTCGCTGCTGGGCTCGCTGCTTCGCGTGCTCACCACCGGCGACCTGGCGCTGACGCTCTGCTCGAAGGAGGCGCCGGTGCTGACGCAGCTGCGCGACTGGCTCGTCGCCGAGCTGCCTATGCCAGAGGCGGTCCTCGGCCTGCCCGAGGAGCAGGGCCGCGTCCTGTCTACGCTCGCCGCGGCGCTCGACGCGCGCAAGCTGCTCGACCTCGGCACCTTCACGGGCTACTCGTCCATCGCGATGGCGCTGGCCACCGCCGACGACGCCAAGGTCATCTGCTGCGAGCCTGACACCACCGCCGCCCGCTCGGCGCGAGATTGGTGGATCAAGGCTGGAGTCGCCGCAAAGTGAGCTGCAGCCGCCGCCGCGAGCTGCGCTGCCCAGCCGCCCTCGCCGGCCAGCCTCCCTGCCGCCTCTCCCCCCCCCCCCCCCTCGCCCACACACACACACACACTCGCCCCACACTCCAGCGCCCCGCCCTCTTGCCCCTTAACAGCCCTCCCGCCTCGCCCTGGGCGGGGGGCCCGCCCCCACCCCCTCCCCGCCACTCCCCTCCCTTCCACCCCCTTTGCGCGCCACCCTACGCTGATCTTCCCCCTCCGGTGGACTTCCCGCCCCGCCCCACCCGCCCGCCTTGCCCCTCACACCCCCCCCCCCCCCCCTTCTGGCAGGATGGAGATGCACGAGACCAAGGCGGAGGCGCTGCTCGACCGCCTCATCGCCGACGGATCAGGGCCCTCCTTCGACATGGTCTTTGTCGACGTCGGCGACCGCGCCGCCTACGCAGGCCTCCACGAGCAGCTGATGAAGCTCGTGCGGGTGGGCGGAGTGATCGTCTACTACGACACGCTCTGGGTGGCGGAGCTCGCCGCGGCGTGCGGGCGGGGCGGCACCCTCGTGACCCCTCCCCCTCCCTCCTCCTCCTCAGGCCGCGGACCATGTCCTCAGCCACGAGCCATTCCCGACGATGCGCGCCTTCAACGTGCGGCATCTAGCCGAGACCCGCTAGCAGATGCTAGCCGAGACCCAGCCGAGAGGCTAGCAGAGGCTGGCCGAGAGCCAGCCGCCAGTCAGCCGAGAGGCTAGCAGAGGCTGGCCGAGCTTTACCCGACGACGCGAGGCACGCGAGAGCCTCGCCCGTTGCGCGCGGGTCGAGGCCTGCCCGCAGCCTCTGTTGTCTACTCTGCTGGACCCCGCACCGTCGGGTCCCGCCCCCAGGCGAGGCTCGCCGCCGACCCGCGCGTGCTCGCCTCGCTCGTCCCTCTCTCGTACGGCATCACCCTCTGCGTCAAGACCCTCGAGGCCTCAGCCTCTCGCCGCCACTCGCCACCACTCGCCACTTGCCGCTCCCGACCGACGGCTGCTCGCTCGCGTAGGTCGAGCAGCAGCCGCTCGCCGCCGCCCTCGAGGCTCGCTCTGCTGGCGACTCGGCGCCCTTCCTGGCGCTGCTCGCCGAGCGGCGCGCCGAGCTCGAGCGGCGCCTCGCCAGCCTCGCCCCGCCGCAGCAAGGCAGCAGCAGCGCCGCCTCCGCGGCAGCCCCGCCCGCGACCGACCACGCCGCGGCGGAGGCGGCGGAGGCGGGAGAGGAGGGGGTGGCGGCCGCAGCCGAGCCGGCCGCAGCCACAGAGGCCACGCCGCCCTCCACTGAGCCCGCCTCGCCCGCCGCTGCCGCCGCCGCCTCGCCCGCCGCCGCCTCGCCCGAGTCGGAGTTGGAGTCGGGCCAGGCGCCGCCCTCGCCGGCCCAGCCGCCCAAGAAGGGCTCGTGGTTCTTCTGAGGCGGCTCCTCTGGAGAAAGGGCGGGAGGAGGGGCGGGGGAGGGGAGTGTGGTGGGCGCTTCGCCGGTGTGCTGCGGGCGGAGGAGGAGGGGGTGGCGCGAAGGGAGCTCGGGCGCACACCGCCTGCAGCTGCAGCTGGACATTCGCGGCGGCGAGCCGAGGCTCCGCGGTTGGCAGCGGATCCACGACCGCCATCTGTCGTACACGGGCTGTCGACTGTCCGGTATACGAAGCTCGAAGGAAGCAAGGAACTAGGAAGGAAGGGGAAAAAAGAATAAGAAAGAGAAGAACTAGATTACTAGCGGCCAAGTAACTGCCAAAAAACAAAAAAACGGAATTTTCAGGTCGGGGAGAGCGAATTCTTTTCAGTGTACCTGTGTTAGTGGATATAGGCTAGTGCCATTTCACTCTGACACGCTAATCTTGAAAACGTCTCCAACGGAGCTCCGTGTTGCTTCCAGCGCCCTCCCCCGCGCTCCCTGCGGCCATGGCCGATGCTCCTAGTATGAGAGGTCATCTGGCTACCGCGAGCGCGACTCAACTCGCCGACGTCGTCCGATGATTGTGCCTCAAAGTCAGCCTCCGGAGGCTATCGTCGCGTCGAGCCGGCAGTAGCCGTGACATGTGGTTCCACCACCCCTCGTAGGCTTTGCCTCTGATCGCCACCGTTCCCAGGCTGCCTAATGGGATGGAAAGGAAGGCTCGGCGAGCGTATAGAAGCGTTCTCGACCTTGTCGTGGCAGCCTGCACGGCAGCGCTGGCAGGCGCGATGAGCGTCGTGCCACCTGACCCGATACGGGTCGCAGGCGTCGTACCGAGCGCGTCGAGACCGTGTCCTGATGTGATCTGCACGGGTAAATCACGTCGGCGTCAAAGGAGCGACGTGCGACCTGTCAGAGCTTGATCTCCGATCTCAGCGGCGTCGAGTCATCTCCGGAGCGCGACAAAGGTACATCCACAGGACGCGCAGAGGCAGCTGCGACCCCGCCGAGTGGACGGCGGCACACCGCGCCACCTGCTGTGTGCCGCCGTTACTCGGCGGGGTCGCAGCTGCCTCTGGAAGGCACCGAGATGTACCTTTTTGCGCAAATGGTCAAATCAAGGTTTTGTAACGCGAGCTGTGTCACAGTGAAATGGCACTAGCCATAGTCTGTGAGCCCTGGTCTGACAGCATGACAGCATCAGCAAACCCCGGACAGCGCCTGACAGTGCCCGACAGCCTGACAGCGCTGACAGCACTTTCTCTGACAGTCTGACAGCACGTGTCTGACAGCCTGACAGCAGAGTCTGGCAGGCGAGGGGTTCCGTCGCTGTCAGGCCCTAACGTGACAGCCTGACAGCTGCCTGACAGCCCGACAGCACACAGTGGCCTGACAGCAGCGCTGACAGCCTGACAGCCCGACAGCAGCACAGACCGTACACAGACCCCGTAGAGCCTCTTTCTTGTGCCCCATTGAGGGTATAACAAAGTTACATGCAAAGACATGTGAGTGTGGTCCATGTCCATGTAGTCATGGGATGGTCATGGGTCTCTCTCTCAACCCTCCCGCCCGCCACCTCTGCGGACCCCTCTCTAGCACCGGCGGCTGTGCTACTACAAATGAAGCTACCAGCTAGCCTTCTGGGGCCCTACAGTCATATGCCTACGGCGTCTGGGTGGTGGTGGCCGCCGCCGTCTGTGCCGCCGCCGCTGCCGCCGCCTGCGCCGCCATCTGCGCTCCCCAGGCGGCCGCCCCTGCCGGCGTGATCACGCCATAGGAGGGGGGCAGCTGCGTAGCCGCCGGCGTGATCGGCGTCAGCGCCCCCGCCGCCGCCCGGCCAGCGGCCACGGCGGCGTCGACCGCCGCGTTGGTCGCAATCTTCTGCTTCTTGTGCTGCACCCGCACCTTGGTCTGCGTGGTGCGCTGTGAGCGGGCGCTGCCCAGCCACTTGTGCGCGATCGACCTGCGACCGCCGCGAGAGGAGGGTGAGTGCCCCGCGTGCGGGTATTGATGGACACACGGCGAGGAGAACGCACGTTTGCAGCTCGGCCAGCGTCGGCTTCTCCGCTTCCACCGGCAGGTCGGCGAGCCACGCGCGGAGGTGCGACTCGCCCGCGGTGTGGCGCAGCACGTTGGCGCAGTTCGAGCCGATCGTGCCAGTCTCCCCGAAGAGCGCGCCCTTCTTCGCACTCGATTGAGCGGATCAAGATCGACACCCCGCCGCCAGGCTGGTTCCCTACGAACCCTCAGATGATTGCCGCCCTCGACAGGGGCCTAGCTCGTGCGATTGAGCTCCTTCGATCCTGTGGAGTCCGCGCCAACCTCTGTGCGCGGACCGGCTTCTTCAAGCAGCCGTGCTTGCACTTTCCTCTGGCTGACACCTATGTCCAGGGTGGCGCGTTGCTGGAGGAGCCGGGAGAGAAGGAGGATGATCCAAACGGCACACCCGATGCTGAGCCGGCCGAGCTGACCGCCATGGGCGCACAGGATGCTGCAGATGCCGAGGCCGTGCTGAACCAGCTGATGCGGAACGGGGCCAAAGTGGCGCCTCCAACCGGCGGCGAGGAGGCCAGCAGCGCAGAGTTTTTTGAGGAGATCCGTAAGCTGCTGGCAGATTTCAACGTCTCCATCCAGGAGGAGTCAAAGGATCGCAAGCTCCGCTTCCACGTCAAGCGGCTCATCAAGTCCCATCAGCAGCGGGGCGAGGATGTGGATGAGGAGCTCGACTTCTACATGGATGATGATGACGGTGACCACGCCCTTGCCCGCCTGTCACACACACACATAAGACGTGCATCCTCATCTCTCCCTCTTCTCTTTCTCTTCGCAGTTGCGGTGCTCTTCACCATGGAGGACAGCTCCAAGGTCTTTGCCATCGGCAACATTGAGCAGGTGGCCGTCGCCGACGGCACAGTAGACGCGCCCCGCGCCGCGCCACTGGCAGCTCCAGCGCAGAGTACCTGCGCCAGCTCTCCATGAGTCAGCGCAGCAACGGGGTCTTCATCAACGACCCCAAGGGCCTCTTTATCCTCCGGTGGTACCGTGAGGTGAAGGGTGACGGGACCCCCCCAGACGGCCCGCGCTACCAGAACAGAGCGTGCAAGTACTACAAGCTGACGAGCGACAACGATGGGGAGGCCTTCCGCTGGACCAGCAACTACCAGATCATCAGCAAGGTGTACCTGAAGAAGCACTCCACCCTGCCTCTCTGCTATTCTCTCAGTGCGGCAGACAAGAAGATGGTGACGTCCACCATGAAAAAGATGGTGGGACCGGAGGCAGAGTAGAGGCTAGAGTATGTATGTGTAGTAGAGTCCTGCTGGTCTCCTATTGATAGTGTCATAAGTGTGGCTGGTGTGTGTCACAGCCTGACAGCACCCTGACAGCACCACCTGACAGCACCTGACAGCAACAGCCCACCGTCTGACAGCAGCAGCAGCCTGACAGCTCTGACAGCTCCGACAGCGTCTGACAGCAACACCCGACAGCTCCGACAGCACCTGACAGCTACAGAACCCCTCGCCTGTCAGACATGCACCCGACAGCACCCGACAGCACTGACAGCACCTGACAGCTGGTCTGACAGAGGCACCTGACAGTGCCTGACAGCTGCCCGACAGCCCGACAGATCACCTGACAGCACCTGACAGCCTGACAGCCAGGGCTCAGTGGATAGTGCCAGTGTCACTGCGGCAGTGTGTGCGCGCGCCAGTCCCGTGCCCAGTGTATAAATAAATAAATAAAACGGACACACCAAACGAGAGAGACCGGCCCCAGCTTCGGCTGAGCGGCTAACAAGCTGCCGAGCCCAAATCACTGTGAGCACTTGGAGCACTCTTGGAGTGCAGTCATCAACCTGAGCACTTGGTCTTGGAGCGTGCGAGCCCCGCAGAGGTGCGGGCGAGAGGGCGGCCCGAGCCCGAAAAGGGCCCGCCCTCGGCGTTGCTCTACATGGTAACGGATAAGAAGAGAAACACCCCCGGACTGGGACGCCGGCAGTCGAGTCGGGACACGCTGTGGCTCAGACGTCCCCCCCCTCGACGCAGTCGAGTGACTGACATGAATAGGGAGGAGAAAGTGTCCCCACATATCACCACAGACGCAGCACAGGGGCTCCAATCCTGTCCCAGCCTGGGGGGCCTCGCTAGATCTCCAGTGGGGAGTGCGAGGGCTGGATCGACTGCAGCGAGAGTGTGGGTTGTGGACCGTCGGGATAGCGTGTGGCGTAGATGTTCTCCTGGAAGTAGAGAGGCTGATGTCTCTCGCCCTGCAGGAAGGAGAAACTCGGTCGGTGGAGTGAAAACTCCTCCCTGCGGCGTGTGCGCAGAATGGGTTGCGCATGTGCGGCATCATGTTGAGGACTCGGGAGGGCAGCGACGGCGGCGTTGCCGAGCATGTACAGGGGCCTCAATCCTGTCCCCAATGGGGTGCGCCTCTCGCCGCGCGCGTAGCAGTCGGCGCGCGGGAAGCCTCAGAGATGCGCTGAGCGAGAAGCGGGTATCAGCAGACCAAGCCCTGGGCTTGGATGGGCGCGGCGTAGCCGCGGCGCAGTGGATAGCGTGAAGAGCCCACTCACTGTCGTGAGCAGACCGCCGCTACCACGTGCGAGCCCCGCAGAGGCGCGGGCGAGAGGGCGGCCCGAGCCCGAAAGGGCCCGCCCTCGGCGTTGCTCTACATGGTAACGGATAAGAAGAGAAACACCCCCGGACTGGGACGCCGGCAGTCGAGTCGGGACACGCTGTGGTTCAGACGTCCCCCCCCTCGACGCAGTCGAGTGACTGACATGAATAGGGAGGAGAAAGTGTCCCCCAAATATCACCACAGACGCAGCACAGGGGCTCCAATCCTGTCCCAGCCTGGGGGGCCTCGCTAGATCTCCAGTGGGGAGTGCGAGGGCTGGATCGACTGCAGCGAGAGTGTGGGTTGTGGACCGTCGGGATAGCGTGTGGCGTAGATGTTCTCCTGGAAGTAGAGAGGCTGATGTCTCTCGCCCTGCAGGAAGGAGAAACTCGGTCGGTGGAGTGAAAACTCCTCCCTGCGGCGTGTGCGCAGAATGGGTTGCGCATGTGCGGCATCATGTTGAGGACTCGGGAGGGCAGCGACGGCGGCGTTGCCGAGCATGTACAGGGGCCTCAATCCTGTCCCCGATGGGGTGCGCCTCTCGCCGCGCGCGTAGCAGTCGGCGCGCGGGAAGCCTCAGAGATGCGCTGAGCGAGAAGCGGGTATCAGCAAACCAAGCCCTGGGCTTGGATGGGCGCGGCGTAGCCGCGGCGCAGTGGATAGCGTGAAGAGCCCACTCACTGTCGTGAGCAGACCGCCGCTACCACGTGCGAGCCCCGCAGAGGTGCGGGCGAGAGGGCGGCCCGAGCCCGAAAGGGCCCGCCCTCGGCGTTGCTCTACATGGTAACGGATAAGAAGAGAAACACCCCCGGACTGGGACGCCGGCAGTCGAGTCGGGACACGCTGTGGTTCAGACGTCCCCCCCCTCGACGCAGTCGAGTCACTGACATGAATAGGGAGGAGAAAGTGTCCCCCACATATCACCACAGACGCAGCACAGGGGCTCCAATCCTGTCCCAGCCTGGGGGGCCTCGCTAGATCTCCAGTGGGGAGTGCGAGGGCTGGATCGACTGCAGTGTGGGTTGTGGACCGTCGGGATAGCGTGTGGCGTAGATGTTCTCCTGGAAGTAGAGAGGCCGATGTCTCTCGCCCTGCAGGAAGGAGAAACTCGGATGGTTGAGTGAAAACTCCTCCCTGCGGTATGTGCGCAGAACGGGTTGCGCTATGTGCAGCACGGTGTTGAGGGCTCGGGAGGGCAACGACGGCGGCGTTGCCGAGCTCGTACAGGGGCCTCAATCCTGTCCCTGATGGGGTGCGCCTCTCGCCGCGCGCGTAGCAGTCGGCGCGCGGGTAGCCTCAGAGATGCGCAGAGCGAGATGCGGTTATCGGCGAACCAAGCCCTGGGCTTGGATAGGGCGCGGCGTAGCCGCGGCGCAGTGGATAGCGTGAAGAGCCCACTCACTGTCGTGAGCAGACCGCCGCTACCACGTGCGAGCCCCGCAGAGGTGCGGGCGAGAGGGCGGCCCGAGCCCGAAAAGGGCCCGCCCTCGGCGTTGCTCTACATGGTAACGGATAAGAAGAGAAACACCCCCGGACTGGGACGCCGGCAGTCGAGTCGGGACACGCTGTGGCTCAGACGTGGAGCACCGCTTGGAGCACTTGGAGTGGCAGTGAGAGTCGTGATTTCTTGTTGGTTTTCAAAAATCTCTCTCCCAAACGAGGGGTGGGAGAAGGACAGGGATCAGGGTCCCCACCTGCACGAGCAGGATCTTGCAAGGACGATCAGGGACACAGGGGAACGGGGGAGTGGGGAGCGCATCGCGACACGGGTCGTGGGAGAGGGAGTTTTGTTACCCGGGTATTAGGACTGTTGTGGGGGTAGTCGTAGTCCATCCATCCAGAAGAAAAACTCGGTGCCCAGCGGGATGCTCAAGTTCGTGCGCGCACACCCAGCACTTGGAGCACTTGGAGTAGGTAGGTAGGTAGAAAGGTGAAGAACAGCCAGGCTCGGACTGGACACCAACGCGGTATGGGTGGACGCGAGACAGATGATGACGACACGCACGAACGACACACAGACACAAACAAGCTCACAAGACACACAGCCAGCTGGCTGCCACACACCCTGAGTTGGCGTACACATAACTCAGGGCCACATTCTTCCTGTCGCCCCCCCCAGCACTCCAAGGTGCCAAGAGAAACAAACAAGGGCACAACAAACAACAGACGACAGGAAGCAACTTGGAGTGCAGTTATGAAGCCAGGTTTTTTGTCTTTTTCAGTGTTCGTAGGACATCTCTAGGAAGCCGCTTCAGGGGTCCGATGCTGCCGGTGCGCCTTCTCTTCTTCGTCGCCACGGCGGCTGGCCTGCGACTCACGCCGCCCTCGATGAGCAGCTTAGTACCGCGGGCGGGCGGGCGGTTGCTCGTCGTTGGCGGCAATGGCTACGCCGGGCGCGAGATCTGCCGCAACGCTGTGAGCGCTGGCTTCAAGGTCACGTCCCTCTCGCGACGCGGCCAGAATCCGCTGCCGAACGACCCGCTGCTGACAGAGGTCGAGTGGACGGCGGGCAACGCGCTCGACCAGGCGACGCTCAATGCGGCGGTCGGAAAGGCGGACGCTGTCGTGCACGCGATTGGGCTGCTCTTTGATGCGCAGAGTGGCCTTGCTCCGCTCAATAACGTAGTCTCGGGGTCCAAGGCAGCCGTCGACCCCGAGGAGTCGACATACGACAACATCACGCGGCGCACTGCTCTCAACATCCTCCGCGCGCTCAAGTCGAAGGTGTCGCTGCCGCCGGCGCTCGGAGGCACCCCGACGCCCTTCGTCTTTGTCTCGTGCGCCGAGGCGGGGTGGGTGGACGGCTGGACCGAAGGCGTGCGCTTCGGCGAGACCGTCGACGCGGCGGCCCCCGAGTGGCTGCAGCGCTATTTGGCGGCCAAGCGAGCCGTCGAGGCGGAGCTGCAGAGCTCTGCCGGCCAAGTGCGGCCGATTGTGCTTCGGCCGTCTCTCATCTGGTCATGGGACAAGCTGGATGTGCTCCCGGCGATCCCGATCTTCAACCTGGCCAGCGCGATCGGCGTGCCCTTTGTCGACAAGACGGTGAGGGTGGAGACGCTCGGCAAGGCTGCCGTCTCCGGGCTGCTCGACCCGAGTGTGTCAGGCGTGCAGCGCGTCGAGCGGATGGAGGAGCTCGCGTCGGCCCTCTGAGGGCCATGGCCTGGCCAGGAGGGGCTTTCAGCATGCGAAGGTAGGGCATTGATTAGCCGTATGATAAATAAGGAGCATCAGCATGTCCCATTAGCCTGTCTCTCCCACTTCCCCACGCTCCATTATTACTGGCTACGGCAAAAAATACCCAGGTGTGGCCAGATTGCAGCTTCCTGAGATTCCGATTCCCCTTGACCGCCGATTTTGCGATCAGAGACTCAGAGTTCGTTTCAGTCGGTTACAGGACAATATGGCGTCGTCTATCGCTGAGCTCACGGCGCAGGCCAAGGTCCGAGCGCCCGTCTAAGAGCTCTCGCACACCTACTAGCGCCACTCTTGAGAACCATCCCACTGCGGCGCACCGCGCCACTAACATCTTACTGCACCGCGCCATCGACGTCTGTGCCGCCGAGGCCTGACGCGTGAGCCGTGACGCATGTGCCTTGGCGCCTATCTCAGCCACATCAGCACCCCCAGCGCCACTCCTGGGGACTAGCCTGGTATCGCCGCGCCGTGCAATCCACTGCCATTTCCTATCGCCCACGCCACTACCCGCACCGCCAAGGTGGCACACGAGGCCAACCCCGACAACCTGTGCGCAAAGACGCTGCTCGAGGCCGAGGTGCAGTCGTGGATGGCGACGCTGCCCGCAGCCAAGCTCGACGAGCTTGCCCTGTGCGCAAAGTCGGGCCTCGACAACCACGACTCGGGCCTCGGCTGCTACGCCGTCGACCCTACCAACTACGACGACCTCGCGCCCTTCTTTGACCGCGTCTGCGAGGGCTACCACCACGGCGGCGGCAAGGTCCACAAGACGGACTGGTCGCTCGAAGGCGTCGAGGGCCTCCCGGCTGACGGTCAGCTCGACCTGCAGAAGCTCGGGCTGGGCAAGGAACTCTCGATGCGCGTGCGCGTCGGGCGCAACCTGACCGCCTTCCCGCTGCCGGGCCTGATGACAAAGGCGGACCGCGTCAACTTTGAGAAGACGATGCTCAAGGCCTTCGACGTGCTCAAGGCCAACCCAGCTTACGGCGGCAACGTGTACAGCATGACGCCCAACGATGTGTGGAAGGAGGTGACAGGCGATGCGGAGAACCCGAACCTCATCTCGGCGGACAAGTACAAGGAACTTGTGGCCGCGCACGTGATGTTCAAAGACATGGCCGCCGACCCATACCTCGCCTCGGCCGGCATCGCGTCGGACTGGCCGTGCGGGCGGGGCTGCTACCAATCGGCCGACGGCGGCTTCATCATCTGGTTCGGCGAGGAGGACCAGCTGCGCATCATGTGCATGGCCAAGGGCTTCGTGCTCAACTCTGTCTTTGACCGGCTGCATACTGCGCTCCAGGCCGTCGAGGCGATCGACGGCATCGCTTTCGCCACGTCGAGCAAGTACGGCTACGTGACGTCGTGCCCGTCCAACTTGGGCACGGGCATGCGTGCCTCCGTCCACGTCGCGGTGCGCCCAGCTGCGTGGAGTGTTCAACCACTCCTCTCGTCATAGCGCCACCCACTCTCTCGCAGGTGCCCAACCTGACCAAGGACGGCACCGACGCCAAGGCCAAGGCGGCCGCCAAGCCCCTCGGCCTCTCGGTGCGCCGCCCGGATGTGCCCCCGCTCAGCCTAGCTTCCAAGCGGCTCGAGTGGGCGGCCCTCTGCCTGCAGGTGCGTGGCATGGGAGGGGAGCACACGCCGATCGGCAAGGACGGCACGATCGACCTGTCGCCGAGCAGCCGGCTCTTCATCACCGAGGCTGAGATCGTGACAAAGCTGTACAATGGCATCAAGCTGCTGCTGGAGAAGGAGGCGGAGGCCGCGTGAGGGTCCAAAGGTGCTCTGGAGGGACACTCAGACACAGCAAAGACAGAGGGCGCGGCTCGCTCTATGTACGCTTTTCCCCGCTCGTGGCCCCTTGCTGTGCCTCGATCGTCGCGAGTCGCACCGGGGCTGAGATCGTGACAAAGCTGTAATAGCAAAGCATAGCTTCAAGTCGGTACGGCGCTCTCCAAAACTCGTTTTCTTCACACAAAATATCTCCGCAGTTCGTAAATACTAATAAATTTTAAAAGCCGAAAACTCAAAATACAAAAAACGCAACTCGAAAGAACAAAAAGGCGCCGAAAAACGGGGCCAAAGCGCTATGGCCGACTCCAAGGCTTCCTGGGGCGTGGATCCAGATCCACGCGAACCGGGTCCACATGTGCGAGCGCGCCATCCGGGAGGACGAGACCCCGGCTAGTCGCCGACCACCCCCCTACAAAGAAGCCTCCTCAACACGTACGCAAGACCGGCAAACGACAGAGCTGATACAGCACAAGAGAGCGCGGTACATTTTTCTCTTCACGAGATTCGAGAGCCTCGGATGCCGCCTGTGTAAGCCTAGTGGAACGCGACCACGTACTCGGACGGCACGTCGACCTCGTTCACGATCGCGCCAAAGATCTCTTCGCGCGTGATGTAACCCCCGCGCGAGCCCCACTCCCCGAGCGCGCGCGAACACGCGACAAAGTCATCGACGCTCCGGTGTGCCTTGTCGACGCCGGTGGGATTGGCGCTCCAGCCCCACACCCGCTGCTCCTCCTCGTTGCCCAACGCCCAGCGCCACCGTTGGTTCGGGTCCGCGGTCGCCTGCTACACATGTCAGCTCGACGTGTGATGGACACGTCTTGCAGTGGGTGCGGGTCTGCGGGTCGGGTGCGCCTGTGATTGCTGGCCCGCACCCTGCTCGGCGTACCGCTCCGCACGCAGCCCGCCGGGCTTGTCGAGAACGTTGGTGTTTGCGCCGCTCTCGCACAGGGTGCGCACCACGGCAGCCTCGCCCGCGCGGCAAGCGTCCATGAGAGGCGTGCACCCGTTGAGGCGGGTGGCGTTGACGTCGGCGCGGTGCTCGACGAGCAGAGCAACCATGGCGGAGCTGTGGGCGAAGTGTAGCGGCCGTGAGCCGCAGCCGTTCGGCTGCACCGCCCCGGGAGCGAGTGCGGCTTCCCGGCACGGGCGCGAGGGAAGCAGATTGTCGTTGGCTCCGAGGTGGGTCCGGCGGAGGGCCGACGCGGCGTCGAGAAGAGAGTGGTGCAGAGCAGGAGGGGCGCCGCCCGCCGCATCCTGAACCAGTCGGAAAGAGGCCCTCGGGGCTCCGTCACGCCAATAAAAATGGAGCAGCGCCTCAACCGTGTCAACGTCATCGGCCGCGACAAGGCGGGCCATCCTGGGAGGGTCGTTGGTGCGGATGTCGTGCAGCCGCTCGTCGGGCCGTGCGAGCGTGAAGCAGCGTGCCGCAGACCATCGCTTGCTCTCGCAAAGATCAGCCCGGACGAGCGCCGACAGCGCCCTGCACGTCGCCTTGAGCGCCAGCAGCGCCGGGAAACAAGTGACGCCGAGCAAATAGCGGAGCTCGTCATCGGCGAGCCGCTGCCAGCCAGCCGCGTCGAGAGGTGCATCGGCCTCGTCACTTGCAGGCTCCAGATTCGCCATCGCCGCCGTCGCGGCGTCCACAAGCCGCCCTACTTCACCGTCGGTGGGTTCCAACTTTTCCGGGGTGTGGTATGGTGTACAACCCATCTCATACCCCCCGCCTCTTGGAAGACCTGCTTGGGGTGTGGTAGGGCTAGCCTTGGGCGGTCAGGACCATACCCCCCCCCCCCCCTTTGGGCCGCCGAGGGTACCATAGTCCATACCATACCCCAGAAAAAGTTGGAACCCTGGCGGCACAACTTGTTTTGTTTTTGAGAACCTCGTGCTCTGCTGCTGCGTTTCTTCGCACGCGCGCAAGACGCGCACCAACTGGCTCATATCCCCTGAGCCTCCTGAGAGAGAGAGAGAGAGAGAGTTGTTTTGTGTTTTGCCTCCTGCCAACTGGGTCAACGACGTCAAGAACAAGCAAGCGGCAGACGTTCTCTTACCGTCGGCCCCAGTGTGTGTGTGTGTGTGTGTGAGTGAGTCGACTGGTGTGTGTCGTCGTGGTTTCGTATCAAGAATACTCACTCACACTGAAATCTGAATAGACCTACACCCCAGCGGGGGCGCCCACGCCGCCTGCCCCTAGCTCTGCGGACGGACCCCTCCACCCTTCACGTACGGATCATGTAGTCCCCACAATCGCTGTCGTGGGATCGGTGCGAGTTTGTTATAGGCCGCTTTCTCTTCTGCGCCAGTCCCGTGCCCAGAAAGAAAGAAAGAACGGACAGCCCAAGGGAGGGATGGGAGGACGGCACGCCGCCACCACACAGGGATTTTAAGGAGTCCCGTGCCCAGTAAAGAAAGAAAGAAAGAAAACAGACACCCCAAACGAGGGATGGGGGAGGAGGACAGGGTCCCCACCTGCACGAGCAGGATTTTGGAAGAACGATCAGGGGGACAGGTGGGGCTCTCCTGCTCCTGACAAGGGACACGACAGGCTCGCAGCGCGGTGCGCGGTGGACTCCCACATCCACTGGCGGTCTCATCTCAGTCTAGCGACCTGCCTCCAGCTTGTCGCTGGCAGTCTCAGTCTCTCCTACCACAGGCACACTGACACAGGGGTGGCAGGGGCGGCGGCACGCGAGTCCAGTGTTGTGCGAGGGAGCTAGGGGTATTAGGAAAATGCACGGGCCCTCAGCGGAGCTGGGAAGAGGACCGCCGCAAGCGGCGTGGCGCGGGTCGGTTGTGGCATCCCTCCGGGGGCCCCTCTGCGCCGGGGAGGCGTTGTTGGAGGCTAGGACGCAAGCGTCCGTCGCCCTTTTCAAACTCGGGGCCCACTCCGCTACGCTCCGACCCGAATTTGGAGGGCCTGAAAAGTTTAAGGTGTTGCTGCGCAAAAGGGGTCGGACACAGGGCGCAGCTCATGCTAAGAGCTAGAAGGGGAGCTAGAGAGAACGACTACCCTGTCCCGTTATTGCGTACACCAACACCACAAAGCTCTCTCTCTCCTGTCCTCACTCACTCCAGGGGGGTCACAACTACTGAGTCCCTCGAGTTGCCGACCGAGATGATATGGTGTGGCTCGCCGCTCTCGAGCCAGCCGAGCAGATGGAAGTGAATCTGCCCCCTCCCCGCCGCTCCCTGGTCCCGGAAGCGACGGGCCCAAGCAAACTCCATCACGTAGTAAAACACACTGATGCCGAGCGCCGGTACGAGCACCTCCTCAATGTAGGTCTTGGCACGCTGTTCAAAGTACAGCAAGCGGATCTCCTCCTGCTCCGCAAGGAGGGTGGCAAAGGTGTGACGAGTCCCAGCGCTGGCTGTGCAGCGACCGACCGGGCAGGCGGCGGCGGCGCGGACCGTGAGGTTGTACTTGAGGCTGCCGCCGGTGGCTTCGGTGAGGACCGCCTTTGGAGGTAGGGAGGGGGCGGTGGCGGTGAGGGAGGCTGCGGTGAGGGGCGGTGGCGGTGAGGGAGGCTGCGGTGAGGGGCGGTGGCGGTGAGGGAGGCTGCGGTGAGGGGCGGTGGCGGTGAGGGAGGCTGCGGTGAGGGTAGCGGTGATGGCGAAGGGAGGGGAGTGGCGAGTGGAGAGGTGGCGGGGCGGGGAGAGGCCAGAAGGCGAGGGGGAGGGTGGGAGGCGGCAGGGAGGGAGAGGCGGTAGGCGAGGCGGGCGGCGGAGGAGAAAAGAGCGGCGGCGGTCGGCAGGCTGCAGGGAGAGGCGAGGGGGTGTCTTGTCCGTGTGTCCCTGTCGCCATGTGTGCCGCCAGCATCTGTCCTGCGTCCACCCCGCGCCGGTGAGCCCGTCGAGTCTATCTATCGCAGGACACGCGCCTTTGGGATGGACTTGTCGCAGACGAAGCGGACGACCATCGAGCGGCCCGCTGCGCCCCCCGGGCTCGATCCGAATCCGCAGCGTGTCGTCCCCAGCGGCGGTGTTGCGCGGGAGGCGGCCGCGGGCACGCTGGGCTCGATCAGCGGCTTCCCTCAGTTGCTCCGTCCGAAGCGGACGTTCTTCGTTATTACGCACGTCTTGGCACCAGCTGAAGGCTTGCACGGCCCACATCGCCGGATTCGTGCACGGTATTCGGATTTTGGCTATTTGCTCGTGTGGGGGTATATCGCAGATTTGCCAATGGTACCGCGTCTGCGACGCGGGCGCCTTGCGGGCAGAGCCCTTAGCCACCCTTTTATCTTGCGCGGTCAAAATTCTCTTCTCCAAAGCGGAAAGTGCCACGCCTTCTGGCCGACCCTGCTCTCTCGAGCTGGGTGCAGCCCGTGCCGAGCCTTCCAGTAGCCTGTAGAGGTCCATGCCTCCCGGCCCTGAGGCCTTGAGCGAGTACGAGCTCGAGCGAGAGCGCAACATCGCCGCGAACAAACGTCACCTTGCCTCGCTCGGCCTCGACGGCCCTTTTTTCCCGCCAACCAAGCGAGCGGCCGTCAGGAGGCAGAGGCCGTCGGCCGATCCGGACTGGTTGCCGCGACGGAGCGGGCGACGGGGATCGCGCAACGAACCAAGTGACGACTCGGCGAGCGGCGACGAGGCGAGTGGCGAGGAGGCGAGTGGCGACGAGAGCGACGGCGACGACATTCCCAAGCCGGTCCGCGCCACCAAAAAGCCGCCGCCGAAGCCCACTCCCCAGCCAGTGAGGGAGAGCACCCCTGCGCCTGCCATTGTCATCGAGGCCGCAAAAACTGGGCGCAGCAAGTGCCGCCGTTGCCTCGAGCCGATCCAGCAGGGAGAGAAGCGGGTGGGGATGGAGTCGTGGATGGTGGGGCGGCAGGTGATGGTCTGGCAGCACCCAGCGTGCTTCCTGGACGGCGTCGCCATTTCCACCGAGACGAGCGGCCGCGGCAAGTGCAAGCTCACAAAGGCGCCGTTCGTGGCTGGCGAGCGCCGCATCTCGTGCACAGCGCACACCACGACTTCCAACTTCAAGCTCGCCGCGGTCGCGCCCTCGCTCCGCGCGCTGCTCGCGCTGGTGCCCGGCCGCAAGCTCGAGCACATCGAGGGTTACGGCCTGCTCGACGCCGAAGAGGCGGCGCTACTGAAGCAGGCCGGCGGGAATGAGGAGGTCGCGGCTGTCCCCGCGGTGGGCGCGACGCCGGAGCAGACAGAGGCGGTGGAGGCTGGGCCTGCGGCGGCTCAAGGCGGCTCCCAGCCCAAGAAGGGGGCGGTGTCGAGAGCCAAGGGCCGGGTCGCGTGGCGCTTCGCCGGCCATGTGTGCTTTGGTACCCTGCTGCCTGCGCAGGAGACAAAGACGCACTGCTACGCGCGGACGCACAAGGGCAACACCAAGACCCTCACCAAGGGAGGCGCCTCCTGGTGGCTGGTCTAGCAGGTCCGACTAGTTCGTGCACGATTTATGTGCAGTGTAGGCCTTCTCGAGACTGTGGCGGAGATTGCAGATTACGGAGCCTGTGCGCTGTGGTATGTTACGGCTACCTCGTAAGTATTTTCCGTGTAACAAGTAGTGCCAGTGCGCGCCAGTGCCGAAAGAAAGAAAGACATAAAAGCCCACCCAAGGGAGGGATATAAAGAAAGAGAAAGAAAGAAAACAGACAACCCAAGGGAGGGATGGGAGGACGGCACGCCGCCACCACCCAGGGATTTTAAGGAGAGGTGTGTGGTGCGCTAGCCGTCGCCCACCCTAGAAAAGAAAGAAAGAAAACAGACAACCCAAGGGAGGGATGGGAGATGGGAGGACGGCACGCCACCCTAGGGAGGGATATGTGCAGGGCGGCATTCTTTTCCGCTTCGCTGCAGCTGGTGCTCTGCGCCGAGAGCCGGGCGGTGGTGGCTGGGAGCCAGCCGCCGCCCTGATGCGTCGCCGCTGCCTGCGAAGCTCCGATGTGGGCGTCTGCCCGCTCTGCCGAAAGGTGGTTGAGTACGGCGTCTGCTGCGCCGCATGTGGTGGCTGGTTCCACGCCACCGAGTCCTGCTGCGGCGAGGCTCTAGCCGACGCGTTTCTGCGCTCGGGCCGCGAGGCGTGGTGCTGCCTCAACTGCGCGCCGCGCAACGAGCCACCGCCAGCGGCGGCGGCTGCCAGCGAAAAAACGCCCGCCCCCGCCGCGCTGACCGCCGACCTGGCGTCGTGGCGCCACGCCTTCCGCCTGCTTGCAGACGCTTGCGGCGGGTGCGGCCGGCAGATCCAGCTCGCGAGGCGGCACGTGCGGTGCGCGCAGTGCGACCTGGCGTTTCACGCGTCGGAGGAGTGCACCGGTCTCAGTGCCGCGAAGGTGGAGGGCGCGTGCAGCGACGCGTCTTGGCGGTGCCCGACCTGCCTGCTGCACGAGACGGGCTGCACCGTCCCGGGCGGGGTCATCGACGAGGACGTCGCAAAGGGGAAGGAGACCAGGCCGATCCCAATCATCAACGAGGCGCGCCCCGGCACCCTCCCGTCAGCGCCGCACCGCGCCACGTCAGCCCCTGCACGCGTGCGGTCGCTGCAGCCTCGCCACCGCAAGCTCACCACCCAACCCCTCGCCCCCGGCCTCTCTTCCCGCCTCCTCCCCGCCCGTCCCTCCTTCCGCCCTCTGGCGCAGCCGACAGCCCCTCCCCTCCTCCGTGCCCTCTGGCTCGGCCAGGGGGGGTGGGAGGAGCCGGGAGGAGAGGCTGGGCTCATGCACCCACCAGAGGAGCACCCACCAGAGGAGCACGCACCAGAGGAGCACACCCACCAGAGGAGCACGCACCAGAGGAGGGCACGCCTGGTCGACAGGTGGACGAGGAGCCGCTCGACGTCCACCTCCCCGGCCGCTCTGCCATCACCGAGTTCGAGTATCTCCCTCAAGTCGCGTGGCGGCACAAGCGCGCCATCGAGCAGCGGGTGACCAGCGGCACGCCCCTCGCCACGCCCCTCGCCACGCCCCGCGCCACGCCCCTCGCCCGCCTCCCTGGCTGTGCCCGCCCTGGCGGTCCCTCGGACTCCCTCCCCGCCTCCATGGCCCCCACGTCGCGCGCTGCCTGGTCGCCCACCCGCCCCCTCCGCCCCTCCCCAGGCCCGCGTGCCGCTCGCCGACTGGGGCGGCCGCTGCATCGCCCACGAGGCTTGCTCGTGGCTTCCCGCCACAGACGCGTCGCGCGGCCGTCCGGTGAGCGCGGGAGGAGGAGGGAGGGGAAGGGCTGAGGCCGGGCCGGGGGCGTGTGCCTGTCCACCCGCCGCCCTGCGCCCCCCCCCCCCCCCCCTCCCACCCACCCCCACGCCGCTCCCCACGCCGCTCCCCACGCCGCTCCCAGGTGCGGCGCGAGGAGGAGAAGAGCGGCGGGCCCGCGTACAACAACGAGCGCTTCCTCCTCTACGCGCGCCTCCGCCCGCGTCGCAGCCCCGCGCGGTTCCTCTCTCTCACGGCCCCGCTGCTGGCGGCAGGCGCGCGACTGCATCTTCGAGTGCAACTCGACGAGCGGGTGCGACGAGAGCTGCTTCAACCGCGTGGTGGGGCGCGGCATCTCCCTCCCGCTGCAGGTCTTCAAGACGGTCGGCCGCGGCTGGGGCGTGCGGTCGCGCAACCCAATCCGCGCGGGCACCTTCGTGTGCGAGTACACGGGCGTGATGCTGCGCGACGAAGACGCGGAGGCGGCCGGGCTCGAGGTGGGCTCTAGTGAGTTGTTGGTCCACTACGCACTGCTGATTCACTACCAATCGGCGAGGGGGGCTCTCGCCTCGGCCCGGCCGTGGGCCGGCAGCCTGACTCTGCCCGCGCGCCTGCGAGGTGGACGACTCGTACCTCTTCAACCTCGACGGAGAGGAGAAGGGGCAGGTGGCCAAGCGCAGAAAGACGTCGCACGAGGGGCCGAGCGGCGTCGACGCGAGGACGCAGGACAACCCCGAGCTCTGCGTCGACGCTTCGCGCACTGGCAGCGTCGCGCGCTTCGTCAACCACTGCTGCGACCCGAACCTGTTTGTGCAGGCGAGGCTGCACACGCGTGCACGACACACACAGAGAGAAGGGAGGGAGCGAGGGAAAGAGCGCGCGCGTGCGGCGCTTACGACGGCACGCCTCCGCGCAACGCGAGCAGCACACGCCCGCGCGCAGCCCTCGCCACGCTGCGCACCCACTTCTCCCATCGGGCGCTCCTTGAGCGTCGCCTTTTCCCCCTCCAGTCGGTCTTTGTCGAGTATTCGCGCCACGTGCACCGCATCGCCCTCTTCGCCGCGCGCGACATCCTCGCGTACGAGGAGCTCACCTACGACTACGGCTACGTCGTCGGATCGGTGCAGGACAAGACGCTCGCCTGCCTCTGCGGCGCCGCGAACTGCCGCGGAACCCTTGTGTGACGAGTCTGGCGACCGGCCCGCGCCGCTACGATATACACACGCCAGAGGTTACTGTGTTCTGTTGTGCGAAGCATTCCTGCTTTTTATCGCGCGCCCCCTGGGCCACAGGGACCGGTCTCGGCCGACCGCGCACACTCTTGAGAGTCACGACCCGCCCGGCCCCGCCCCCGGCGCCGCCGCTCCTCTGTCCTCTCCCTCGGCCTCGCCTCGTGTAAAGTGTATGGCTATGGGGTGCACAAGCTGCACAACCTCGCCCCCTCCAGAGAGAGCTGTAGTCTCTCCCTGCTCAACCTCCAACCGCCAGCGGCGTGTGCATGCAGAGGCTGCACACCGAGACTTGCGCACACAGCGTCCGCGAGTTGCCGGTCGGTCCCGTCGCTCGCCTTTTTCCCTTGCATCGCTTTGAGACGCCGCGAGGACACACACATGGTGGCAACACGCCGGAATCGCACGGCAGGGAAGGCCAAGAGAGATTGCAAGCCATCGCCTGACTCGAGCGAAACGGCGGCGCACAGCGCGGAGGAGGCGCCGCCCGCACCTGCTCCGCGGACGGCGGCGGCGGGCGACGACAAGAGCGCGCCTCCAGCGTCGCAGCTGCAAAACGAGGAGGCTGAGGCGGACGACAAGAGCCCGCCGCCGGCGTCGCAGCTGCAAGACGAGCAGGCTGAGGCGGACGACAAGAGCCCGCCGCCGGCGTCGCAGCTGCAAGCGGAGGGCGAGGCGGAGGAGGGCGAGGCAGCGCCGAAGGAGGTCGCGCCTGTGGGAGCGAAGGCCGGCGACCCTGTTTTCGAGGCGACCGTGCCTGCCGCAACTCCCTCGGGCAGCAGACCGACGCAAGATGCTGGTCTCCAGATGTTCCGGCCGGCTGCCGCTCGCGGCGACGAAGAGGCCCGGGATCCCATCACGCCGGTGAGGCCCGAGGGCGAGGCAGAGCTCGCAGACGCGGGGTGTTCGCTCCGCCAACTCGCAGCACGAGTGGAGCGCATGGAGGCCAGGGAGGATGGAGGCCTTGCGGCCTTGTCCGCGCTCAACGCCATCGCAGCGACGCTGTCGAACATCGAGAAGCACCTCCTCTCCCTCCAGGGCTCGCCGCCCTCGACTCCACCCGAGGTCGCTGCTCGGCTTTCCGCCATCGAGGCGCTCGTCTCGCGCGGCGGCAGCCGCGGGCAGGGCCCACGCGATGAGTGCATCACAGAGGGACAGAGGCAGAGGGCGAGGGAGATGCGCGACGCGGCCCTCAAGAAGCGCAGTCTTGTTGGACTTCACCTGCAGCCGCCGCCAGCAGTGCCCCTTTCACACGGACAGCCGACGACGGGCGTGGCGACGATGCCGCCTCCACCCTCGCCCGCACCACAGATGGCGCAGGAGCCAAGCTACATGCCGCCAATGGTGCTGTCGGGCCAAAGCATGGAGGCGCAGGATCATCGCGAGCATGTCGCGGGCGTCCTTCCCAGCACAGACGCGGCGCACAGCGTCTTCAAACGGCCGCGACAGAACTGAGATGCGACTTTTCATTGACGCGCACGCTCGCTTCAGGTTCTCGGGGGGCGGGGGGCGAATATGCCGCAGAGCGGCAGAGATGGCACCATGCTGCATGCGCGAATCTGCACACGGGCCACGGCACCGCTACGTGTGAAATGTGATCAGGACGGTTGCGCTGTCTGCTGCAATCTCTGCAAACAGCAACAGCAAAGGCGGCGACGGGCCAAGGCCGCAAGGGGGAGGGCGGTTTTTTGCGCTATTGCGCAAAAAAGGTCTCAGGCTCTCAGCGGCCAGCGCGGGTGATGTGTCCAGAATCGAGAATGCAGAAATGTCCAGCGACTCCAGAGAGTGACACCACAGAGCACCAGAGAGAACCTATACCAGGGGTGGACCTCAGGGTCGTTGGTGTGGAGCTGGAGAGGGCGGGCTCTCGTTTCCTCTATTTCACAGCCAGGACAACATGTACGTTTAAAACTGAGCACTCTCGCATCTCTCGCCCGCTAGACCCACACGCTCCTCGCCGCCAGGCCGGCTCTCCTCCCCGTCGCCTATGCCCTGCTCCCGCACGAGCTCGTTCTTCGCTGGCGCACTCCTCAGCATCTCGACGATAGCGGGGCTGTGCCCTCGCAGCGGGCGTGCACGGCGGAGCAGTCGCGCCACGCACGGTGTGTTGGGCGGCAGCTTGTCTGCGTAGTAGACGCAGAGCGCCGCGGCGCAGGTGAGCATCGCCACGAGGAAGAGGCGGTTGAGCGCGAGGCCGAAGAGGAAGTGGGAGACGGCGGCGGCCACGATCATCGCGCACACGTCGGCGAAGACCTGCGCGACCGAGTCGACGTACTTGAAGACGGCGCCCACCGAGAAGCCGGCGAGGCTCTGCGCTGCGACGACGGCCCACGTCCAGCCGGAGAAGTGCTGCGTGAGGGAGCTGAGGGATAGGTCGGCGAGGGAGACCTGCGCAGGGGAGGGGGGTGAGGGGCGGGGGGTGTCAGGCTCCGATCCCCGCCCCGCTGGACAAAAGGGAGCGGCGCCCCCGCACCTCCTCTCGCAGCGCCGTGGCGGCGAGGAGATTGAGGCAGGCGCCTAGTACGTGTCACAGGTAGTGTGGAGCAATGACGAAGAATGGCTACGCTGTGCAGCAGGGCCGTGGGGGCAGGGAGGCGGAGGCAGGGCGCCATACGAGTAGAGGACGATGTTTTGGCGCGGCAGCGAGAGGTCCGTGCTTTTGTAGGCGTGCTCGCACGCCACCGCGCTGGCGGACGTGAGCGTGAGCGAGACGGCGACTAGAGCCATCCCTGGAGGAGCAGAGGGGCGAGGAGGCGGGAGGGCCGCAGGTGGCGGCAAGGGCACTGAGGGCAGAGGGAGAGGGGGAGGGAGAGGGCGAGGGCGAGGAGAGGGCGAGGGCGAGGGAGAGGGCGAGGGCGGGAGAGGGAGAGGGCAGAGGGAGAGGGCAGAGGGAGAGGGGTGCCCCATGCGTCGCCCGTCATCGAGTTTCCGTCAGAGTCGGAAACCTCCCACTGAGACGCCTCCGCGGCGCACGTGCCTGCGACGAGGATCGCAGCGCCGCCCCACTGGTGCAGCTCGAGCCTACTCACCGCACACCCCCTCAGGCCTCACCGCGGGCAAGAGGTGCGGCGCAGGGGCTGTCCGGTGCCGGCGGTGGAAGGGCGGCAGCGCGTACAGCGCGCCGATAAACACGATCTTGAGGTTCCACAGCAGCTGCAGCAGGCCCGGGTTGATGACCTGCACCAGCGTGAAGCGCAAGTTGTTGACGACGACGTAGCCCAGCGCTGGAGGCACGAAGGCGAGCGCGGCGCGGCCGAGCTCCGCAGGCGGCGGGAAGGGCGTGCGTTCCGCCATCGCCCAGACGACCCCAATGGCCAGCTTGCCGAGCTCCGAGAAGAGCGAGGCGGCGAACGGAGAGTAGAGGACCTGGCCATCCACCTCGGCGGCGCGCGTCAACAGGCCGGTGCTCGAGATGAGGCAGGCGCACACGAGCACCAGCAGCGCCGACGCCGCTCCCGACAGCTTCGCCGGCTCGACCACGCTGGGTGTATCCACGCTGCTCCTGGGAGAGTCATCGTGCTCAACCTCGATAGGCTCGCCCGGTGTGGGTGAAGCGCTGCGGAGCAGCAGCCTCTCGAGCGCACCACCAGACGCAGCAGCAACCTGCTCTTTGGCGGGCAGGAGTGTGTCCTCGATTACGTCGGCGGCTACGCGAGCGGGCGGCACATCCTCCGCCGCGAACGCCATGCCCGCCACCCCCAACGCAGGCGGCCAACCAGCCCCAGCTCCAGACGGAGCCGTCGGCGGTGAGGGCGAGGCTGTGCCCCCGCCGCGCCTGCCGATACGGCGTGATGAGAAATAACCCGCGGGGAGCGGAGCGGAGAATAGGACCGCCGCAAGCGGCGTGGCGTGGAGCGGTTGAGCCCCTCCGGGGGCCCCTCTGCGCCGGGGAGGCGTTGTTGGAGGCTAGGACGCAAGCGTCCGTCGCCCTTTTCAAACTCGGGGCCCACTCCGCTACGCTCCGACCCGAATTTGGAGGGCCATGAAGTTTAAGGTGTTGCTGCGCAAAAGGGGTGGCGCGCGGGCCGCGCGCGCGGCGGCGGGCGCCGAGAGCGGAGCGGCGAACAAAATGACGTCGGAAAGCTCTGCATCAAGTATACAGTAGGCTCTACAGCAGTGTCAGCACGAAAGAGGGGGCGCGCCGCCGGTTTTTAGTAGTTAAAACCCTGCTTCCACTTTTAGTTAAAAACCGCAACCCCGTCAGCAGTCCTCCGGGAATGTAGTCATCGCCGTTGAAGGAACTTATGAAGCCCCTGGGAGCGGGCTCTCAAACTTAGACGCTGGTGATCGGACAAAAGGTGAGTTGGCAGCGGCGTCCTCGCTCTGGGGGGGCGCGGGGGCCCCCGGAGGCACCGTGCGCCGCGCCGCAGTGCGGAAACGGGGCTCCGGCTCTATTAGTCTCTATTAGCACCAACTTCCCGAATGATTACGGTTGATTAGATGGCAGATTTGGAGAGATCTCGAGGAGTACACACAGATAGACCCTCCAATCATCAGTAACCTCCAACCTGATCGGTCGTACTGACCGCCGACAGATCACTCCAGACAGCAGACAGGCCGACGTCTGCACGCGGCCGGCCGGGCGAGAGGCTTGACACGATCCGACCCTGCGACCCTGACGCTGCTGCTCTAGCTATCAGCCATGGACTGCTGACTGCTGCCACAATGTGCGACCGGTGCTGGCCCACTTGGCGGCCTCCCCGGTCAGTGGTGAGGCGCAGTTCAGAGCTGTCGATGGCGCGATGCCGCACTGGTCCCATATTGGTGACACTAGACCACAAAGTTTGCCGGTCCAAGAGAGAGGCACCGGCGCTGTCCTGAGAAGGTGCGTGGTCCTTCATGACTGCCCATGCGCGCGAGGCTGTGTAGGCATAGCCTCGAGAGTGCCAGCAGCCAATCCGAGGCGACGCGCATTGCACCAAGCGTGCACACGATGGAAGGACACCTTGACCTTCCTACTGGCCGTACGATCAGGTCGTCACTGAATGCTTGATACTAAGGCCGCGAGCTATGCAGGTGATCAATTGTGCAGCACGGCACGGTCAGCAGCGCCGAAAGGATGTCGCAAGGCGTGATAGCATGGCCGCAAGTACGCCGAATTCCCGTGAAACAACTGAAAAATCGCGCAAAAAAAGAAAAAAGTCGGCGCCTGCGGCGGGCCATGGGACCCCATCGCCCCCCCGCATGGACACCCTCTGGGGCCCCCGCGCCGGCCCAGAGCGTCCTCGTCCTCGGTTTGACCTGCTGGGACGGTCTGCCCATCTCCGCTGCTGGACCGGGCGCAGTGAGCAACCCGTCAGGTCCAGAAGGGAGGGTGCAGGTGGGGACCCTGTCCTCGTCCCAGCCCTGGCTCGTTTGGTTTTCTGTTTTCTCTTCCTTCGGGCCCTTTGGTGTAGGTTTTCGTTGTTAGCAGATCAAGACACAGAGGATAACTAACTAAATAAAACGGACACCTCTACTGTGAGATGGGTAAAAAGGAACAGGTCCCCGCCCGTGCCCCGTGCGATCTTTGTGCAGGGTTCTTTGTAGAGCCGTAAGACACAGAGGACAGCTTGGTGTTTTATCTTTCTCTTTGTCTTTCCTTTGTAGGATGTAGGCACGCGACTGGCGCGCACTTGCGACGGTGTATCATTCACTTTATGCCACCGTTGCATATCCTTTGCGACGCTGTATCATTCACTTTATGCCACTGGGTCTCGAGTTCGAATCCCGCAGTTCGACTCGGCGCAAAAAACCCAGACGGGCATTGGTGGCATAAAGTGAATGATACACCGTCGCAGCACTGTCCACTGAGAGGAGAAAAGAATTGCGAGGCGGATCGATCAGATGCCCGCTGATAACCTGCACTCCACAAAACTCCGAAAAGACGCTCATCCAGTCGCTCGTCTCCATAGACCATACAGCATACGTGCATCAGGTTTTGCTGCATACACACGATTCCTCAAGTCCGGCAAGTGTGAAGTGATCAAAAACAAAAAAGTACTTGCACGAGACCAAAACACACAGAGGGACTCAACCTAGCGCCAGCCCATCGGCGAACAGCGCCTCCAGGATGTCCATTCCCACGAGGATATCCATACGCGTGAGTGGCGAGACGGCAGCCCGGATGCGAAACTCTCTGCCTCGCAGCGTGACCGCCGCCAACACCACCGGCGCCCTAGTCTCCGCGCCCGGGTTGATGCCGCGCAGGGTCGTGTAGCCCAAGGGTGCGAACGCGCTCGACTCCGCGTAGATGGCGTGCCGCCGCGCGAATGCCTCGTCGATCACGGTCATGTGCGCATTGCCCGTGTCCAGCACAGCACGCGCACGCTGCGGCTCGTACCCACCGTCGCGAACCGTCACCTCCTCGCCGTGCACCTGCAGCCGCATGTTGTCTGTCGCTGCCGCGGGATGGTGGCGCGGAGGGTCGTCGAACGCGCGTCGCGAGGGAGCCGCTCGCAGGGGCGACCTCCGCCGCCTGGCTCGGGCGGGCTCCTTCTCAAAGCGCTGGAGCCGCGCTGCAACCGCCTCGTTCCTTTGCTGGTCGTCCTCCCCGTCGCCTCTGCCGAAGAAGCTGAACCTGCGTGTCGCCACCCAGGCCAGCAGTGCGAGGCCGGCAAGTACGCAGGCAACGGTCGCTTCCGGATTGCTCTCGAGGCGCCGGCGAAGTTCCTGGAGCTTTCCGCGGTCACGGGCAGAAGCCCCCCCCCACGGCGACCAAAGGGTGTACGAAATCGACGGCCGCGTAGGCATGATGAGCTGGCCTCTGCGCTGGCCTCTGGACCGGGCCGCGGCAAGCTGCAGCGTGAAGAGAATTCTGTTCCTCCAATCGACTCCAAGTTCTCCAAGTTATGAAACCGATACGCCGGACGAGGTGCAGCAGGAGGCGGTCCGCAGGGTATGCGGCGCGCTCGGCATGAGGGAGCAGTTCGAGGCGGCGATGGCGGCGGGCGAGCTGCTCGAGATGCTCGAGAGCTTGCCGCGAGGGGCGGTCGAGGCCTCCGTTCGGCTGATGCGCGGTTACAACCGCACGGGCGAGTGGCCAGAGCCCATCCTCACCAGCCCTGCCCCGCAGCGCGGCCGCTCGCCAAGCCCCGTCGATGAGTGGTCAGATGGTTAGTGCCCGAGAGCGAGGGGTCCGGGGGGGAGCACAAACATAGGACGCCCAGCCTTGCCCTCGTGCCGCCGAGTGCATATCCTATGCGAGAGAGATCCCCTGTGCCCTGTGCCCAGCCCTCTCCGCGCGGCGATGCGCCCTCCCCCCTCGCTTTTGCAAAATCCTGCAAAGGTGGGGACGTGTCTGTCCTCGACCCAGCCGTTGTATTTATTTATTTATATAAGTTCTCCAAGTGCTCGAGTCCGAGGGCAGCCTCAACTGGAGTAGAGAGATTTGGATTTTGATCAAACGCCTGCTGGGGGCAGCTTCGCGGAGGTATTCCGAAAATTCAAGCAAAGAAGGGGAGGGAGAGAGCGACGCGGCGAGCGCAGGCGGCGAGCGTGCACGTCGCCTGTGCGGCGTCTTGTTCACTCCCCTTTGAGCTACCTTTGTGCCCCCTTATAGGGGCACCCCTCCTGCGCTGCGCGTATGGTCACCCCTCCCTTCCGCCCTGTTGTTTTTGGATGCCCCCTCCGAGAAAGCATGTAGACATCTCGCAGCTGCGAGAAAAGACCTTTTATGTCCCGGCCCTGGAAGCTGGATGTGAGGTTAATGACTGCACTCCAAGTGCTCCAAGTGCGTCCCACGTAACTCCCTCCCTTGCCGCGGCTTGTCTGTTTTCTTTCTTTCACGACACTGGGGTCTGGGCACGGGACGTGATTTTTAAGAAGGGAAATCCCTAGACGCTCCCTGGTATCAGCAGCTCCTCCGCTTGAGTGCTCACCGGCCGGACGCCGAACGGGCCTTCCGTTTTGTCCAGCGGCTCGCCGAGGGCGGCGGCGAGCACGGCGCGCAGCTCTGCCGCCTCGCGCGGCGCCACGCGGCCTCGCCAGAAGGCGTGCGGCTCGGTGAGCAGGTAGGCGCCAAACTCGTCTGCGTGGCGGGACGCGTGGTAGCCGAGGTCCGCCATCCACTTGCAGAGGAGCTGCTCGTGGCGCGCCCACGCCGCGTCGACCGCCCCGCGGTACGGCGGCAGCAGCGCGTACCGCGCGTGGCAGAGCTCGTGGGCGAGGGTGGGCGTGGCGCCCGAGACGTACGAGACCACCACTTGCGGCGCGCCTCTCTCCGCCCACCCGGCGAGGAAGGCGAGCTCCGCGGGCGAAGCAGCCGCCTCAGCCTCTCGGGCGGCGGCGGCGAGGCTCTCAAAGCTGCGGAGCGTGTCTGCGTACAGGTTGTGCCCGAGGTATGACGCCGACGGCAGCCGCCGCTGCTGTGCGTGGCTCACGAGCCTGCCGCGGTGCGCCGGGTGCTCGAGCAGCGTCGAGAGGCGGCCGAGCGCTCGGTTCATCGCCACCGCGTCGCGCCACTCCACCAGGGCCAGGTCGGCCGACCGCGCCTCCCAGCGGGCCTCCCATGCCCGGGGATCGCTGCCCGCTGCCGCAGCGGCGGGCTGCTTGCCTGCGAATGGCTCGCCAAAGCCAACCACGACAAGGTCGCCGTCAGCGACGCAGCCACTGATGTCGGCAGCGGCCAGATCGACTCGCACGCCGGTGCTCCACACGTAGAGGTGTGCGGACGCTGCTTCGCGCTTCTTGAGCCGCAGCTTGTTGCTCACCGCCTGCATCAGCGCCGCGCCACTCGGGTCGATTACCACAGTGCACGCCGGCTGCCCCGACCTGCTGCCAGAGTTGAGGCCGAGCGACACTCGGAGCCGTGGCATCGATGGCAACGTCTGTGATTTCGCTGCAGCAAGCGTGTACGCCTTCAGCCTTCGAGTGTGCACTGCTGCACCTCGAGGGCGAAAGGTACACGCTGCCGTGCTTACTGTACTCGCTCTCTCGGGGCGTACGCCGCGCCCAAAAAAGAAATCTGCAGAGCTCCACCAAATGATGGGGAAAGCTAACGAGTGCGCTGTCAGCATTCTCCCCTCCCCTGTACGCAACACGTCCCGCCCCAGACGCATGAGAGTCATGCCATCTTCTGCGAGCCGGAGACACCGTAGAGGCTGTTTTGCGTGCGAGCGGTGTGGCTCGGCCCGCGCTGGCGTTCGACGCCCGGCATGTAATGAGAGCGACCCGCGGCCCGCCTGCGCCGAGGGGCAGAGACGAGCGCCCCTCGAGTTGTGCAGAGCTGGTGGAGCACCGCCCCAACCCACTCCGCCCCAGTCCAGAGACCCGCGCTGGCTCTCCAGCCTGCCGCTGCAGCAGGGCTCGTCCCGCTGTCGCTCCTCGGCTCAGAGCTCGTAGACGGCGGTGACGCCGTTGGAGCCGTTGAAGAGGAAGGTGTTGTTGAGCGGGACGTACTGCCGCGTCACCGCCTTGATGGCCTCTTGCGCCGCGACGCCGCCGAGCACCTGTGGGCGAGAGGGGAGGCTATCATATCATGTTATATTATATTATATTATATTACCGCCGAGCACCTGTGGGCGAGAGGGGAGGCTAGTGGGCGAGAGGGGCTGGAGTGAGGAGCATGCTGGGCGGGGCGGAGGGTGCGAGCCGCTGGCGCACCGACGCGATGTTGTGCGTCTCTGCGCCGCCCCAGCGGCAGTACTCGGCGACCCAATCGTCGGAGACGGGGCATGGCCGCTCGCCGTTGAGCCCGAGCCTCTTGAGCTGCTCGGCGACGCACAAGCGCAGCGCCGGCATGTCCGACTCCACGTCGGCGTCGGCGAAGCCGGGCGCGTGGCCGCGCTGCGCCGCGAAGGCCTGCGACGCGCGCAGCAAGATGTAGAGGATCGCGCAGGAGGGGTCGTCGGCGGCGAGAGCGCGGGTCAGCTCGGCGGCGACGGGCGCGTCTGCCGCGTACTCCTCCTCGACCGAGCGGAAGCGGAGGACGGCCAAGTGCGGCGCGTTCTTGCAGAAGCGGGTCAGCTCCGCTAGAGGCGCGAGGTCGCTCGGAAGCGACTCGAGCGACGCAATGTGGGCGGCGTGCGCCGCGACGGCGGCCACGTCGGCGCGGGCCTGCCGCGCGTAGAGCTCCTCCGGTGGGGGGGGGGGGGGGGCGGAGCCTGGTCAGAAGAGCTCTTCTGCCACGGCTGCTTTGGGGGGGCGGGGCTCGAGGTCTCGAGGTCTCGAGGTCGAGGCTCCGACTGCTGGGCTGGTGGTGCTCCTGGAGCTGGACGTAGGTGGCGGTGTCGGCCGTCATGTCGGGCAACGCGCCTAAGGGTACGAGCCTCGGCAGCTGCTGCAGAGGATGCGAGCGAGCTGCGCCGTGCGGCAGAGCAGCGCGACCGCTTGCTGGGAGGAGGCCGCCTCCCTCGCCTGCAGGCGGAGGGGCGGGGAGAGTGAGGCGGGGTGCGAGTGCGCGGCGCACCGCCGCCCTGCACCGCCGCCCTACACCGCCGCCCTGCACCGCCGCCCTACACCGCCGCCCTACACCGCCGCCCTACACCGCCGCCCTACACCGCCGCCCTGCACCGCCGCCCTACACCGCCACCCTACACCGCCGCCCTGCACCGCCGCCCTACACCGCCGCCCTGCACCGCCGCCCTACACCGCCGCCCTGCACCGCCGCCCTACACCGCCGCCCTACACCGCCGCCCTACACCGCCGCCCTACACCGCCGCCCTGCACCGCCGCCCTACACCGCCGCCCTGCACCGCCGCCCTGCACCGCCGCCCTACACCGCCGCCCTGCACCGCGTGCCTGCGACGTAGGCCTGCAGCGACGCGGCCATCAGCCAGAAGGAGAGCAGGGTGCGCTGGCCTGCGGGCGCCTCCTCGCCGCGCGCCGTCGCGGCGTGCACCTCGGCGGCGAGGCCAGAGAGGCGGCCTGTGGGCGGCGAGGGTGCTCTCCGCCGAGGGACGGGGGCGAGGTCTGCGGGCGGAGGCGAGGGGGCGACCTCGGGCGGAGGCGAGGAGGGAGGAGAGGTCGCGGCTCGGCTCTGGCCGCGAGAGGGCCGTGTTTGCCGCGGCGAGCGCCTCCTCGATGTTCGTGTCCGAGAGGAGGTGCGGGCGGCGGTACGTCTCGAGCAGCGCGCGCACCTAGTAGTCAATCCTAATTCATGATGACTGATCAGCAGCATCGGTACGTCTCGAGCAGCGCGCGCACCTAGTAGTCAATCCTAATGAATGATGACTGATCAGCAGCATCGGTACGTCTCGAGCAGCGCGTCACCTCCTTCTTCTGCGCGTAGCTGGAGGGGTGGGCGCCCGCGTGAGCGGCGGACCACTCCTCGACAGCGTGCAGCAGGAGGACGACGTAGGGGACGTGCCTTGCGAGGCGGGAGGGGGGGAGGGCGTCAGGCGCGCGGGGGGGCGGGTCGGTGCTGTCGCTGCTGCTGCTGCTTCTTCTGCTGCTGCTTCTACTGCTGCTACTGCTGCTGCTGCTGCTGCTTCTGCTGCGGCGAGGGGCGTGCGCACGAGAACTCGGCGTCGGGGAGGGCGGCGAGGGAGGCGAAGCGGTCGGCGACGAGGCTGCGCAGCTCCGCGGGCGGCGCCAGCACGCGCAGGTCGAGCATCGCCTGGAGGAGACCACGCGGCGGGGTGGGGCGGGCGGCTCTCTGCCTTGCTGGCTGCGTGGGGAGAGGAGGCTGCGTGGGCGGGGTGGGACTCGACGACGACGTGCTCCGGGAGGGCGAGGCGGAGGTAGCCTGCGATGCGGCAGGGAGGGGTGGAGAGGCCGGCGGAACTCGCGCGACGAGCGGGGCCGGCGGCTTGGGAGGGGCGGGAGGTGCGAGGCGGGGTGGGAGGGGGGAGGGAGAGGGCGGAGGTGAGGGGTGGGCGGGCGTGTGGTCGTTGGGTCGGGGGTCGCGAGCCACGACGGGGTGCCAGTCTGGGCGGACGTGTCCCGGAGGGCGGTCCGGTGGCGAGGGGAGAGGGGAGGAGGAGAGGGGAGGAGGAGAGCGGAGGAGGAGAGGCGAGCACCGAAGAAGCCGTGCACGTGCAGGGCGATGAGCGGGATGGAGCGGTCCGCGCAGATGCGCGCAACCTCGCAGAGCTCGCGCGAGGGAAGCTGCGTGGCGATCACAAGGCCGAAGCTGTGCAGGAAGTCGGGGCGCGATGAGAGCACCTGTGCAATGTCCTCCGCCACGAAGGCGCCGGAGACATGCTCGTTCAGCTCCTGCAGCAGGCGCGTGACGCACGCGGCGCGAGAGGTGCGCAGGTCGCGCTGCTCGACGAAAAAGTTGTTTCCCAGGTCCGCCTCGGTGACAACCGCGCCGTCAACCACCGTGAAAGAGCCGATGCCCGGGAGCACGAGGTTCTTGAGCGCCTCGGTGCCGGCGCCGGTTCCGTTGAGCAGACAGACGGAGCAATCTTCCATCGCAGCCTGGCCGTGCTCGCCCCACAGGCGCAGCTGCCTGTCGTAGCGCTTCCGCTTCTCGTTGTCTGGAGCCATCGGGGCGTCCCGTGTTGCGGAGGGCGGGCTTGGCGGCAGCGGAAGTCAAATGAGTATTGCAATAGCCCCTTAGCCCACCCTAGCTTGGTCGACCCTTGGGTTGTGTGTTTTCTTTCTTTAGCTTGGTCCGGATCACACACCTCTCCTTTATAAAATCCCTGTGTGGTGGCGGCGTGCCGTCCTCCCATCCCTCCCTTGGGCTGTCTGTTTTCTTTCTTTTGGTCCGTTTTATTTATTTATTTTTACCGATCTTAACCCTTCCACATGTACCGTGTGTTAGTATTCTTGATGCCTAGCTACGTACGAACCACGACGACGCACACACACAAGAAGAGAGATAGAGAAGCACGCACACACACACAAGAAAGAAAGAGCTTCGGCCGAGGGCTGACAAGACTCTGCCGAGCCCAAATCACTGTGAGAGTCGTGATTTAGCCCTAGTCTGGCCGATTCTTTTGCGGTATCTTGATGTATCTCTCCATATATGACCGTATCCCGCCATATCCCGCCATATCCCGCCATATCCCGCCATATCCCGCCATATCCCGCCGTATCCTGCCCGCCTCACGCCGAGCAGCCCGGCCTCTCCGCGCTCCGGCCGCAGAGCGCGACGGCAAAAAAAAACTTAGACATCGCTTCGTCGATGACGAGCTCTCGCCAATCATGGGAATCGACAAGCGCTCGACAAGCGGGGCCGTCGAAGCGCGAAGTTCGCCCGTCGCGTCCGATTTGCGGTTTCACGCTTCACGGACGTTGTCGTGAACAATCATGCATGGGGGCTCCGTATCTCATCATATCCGCGTGTATCTCCCGGTATCCCGCCATATCCCGCCATATCCCGCCATATCCCGCCATATCCCGCCGCGGATACCGCGAAAAGAATCGGCCAGACTAGGGATTGATTTCTTGTTGGTTTTCAAAATCACACACCACAAGACACACACACACACACGCACACACGCAACACGCACAACGCACACGCACACGCACACGCACACGCACACGCACATGCACACACACACACACACACACACACACACACACACACACACACACACACACACACACACACACACACACACACACACACACACCACGCACACGTGCATATGCACATGCACATGCACATGCACCCCATGGTACTTCAACTTCGATGTTCGTGAGGTGGCATGAGAAGGCTGCTGCTGCAATCCGCCTCCATCGTCACCTCTTCCGTCGCTGCCGCTTCCCAGCTCACCGCCGCCGAGTCCGCCGCCACCGTCGCTACCACCACCCTCGCTTCCACCACCCTCGGTTCCGCCACCCAGCCCACCGTCACCCATCCCGCCGCCACCATCACCGCCGCCACCCTCGCCGCCGCCACCAAGCCCGCCAACCCCTCGTTGCCACAGCCGCCCTCGCCGCCGCCTCCATCTCTGCCGCCGCCCAGCCCGCCCCCGCCGACCCCACCCCCACCCTCGCTGCCCCAGCCGAGCCCGCCTCCGCCCTCGCCGCCACCGCCCAGCCTGCCACCTCTATGTCGCCGACTCCGTCGCCGCCGCCGCCCTCGCCGCCGCCGCCCTCGCCGCCGCCGCCCTCGCCGCCGCCGCCCTCGCCGCCACCACCGAGACCGCCGCCGACCACATCGCCGTCGCCCAGCTCGCCGCCACCCTCGCCACCGCTTCCCAGCCCCCGCCACCACAGAGCCCGCCGCCGCCGTCGCCTCCGCCTCCGAGCCCACCGCCGCCCTCGCCGCCACCACCGAGACCGCCGCCTTCGCTGCCACCGCCAGCTTCGCCACCGCCGCCGGGTCTGTCCACAGCCGTCGTAGTGACGTGCGCGGTCTCTTAGCATGCTGCGCGGTCGGACTTTTCTGGGCGTCGCGCCGACCGGATGACCGTGTCAGGGGAAGGCATGAACATCGACGACTTTTGTGAGCATCACCCCGTGCTCCGTCGCGTGCGGCGCATGTTCTGGCTCTTGGTTCGGGCACCTGGGCACCTAGGGGTGTCGAGGGGTCTGTGGGACTGGTTACCTATCCAACCCCCCTTGAGCGGCATTCCTAGACCCCCTAGACGGCTAGAGAGAAAGAGTTCGAAGTTGCGAGGCTTTGCCGCTCCACTTCTATCTGCTCTGCTCGTTCTGTTTTCTTCCGAAGGGGGTTCTGTTTTCTCTCCTTTCTTTCTGGCGTACCACGTTTCGTGCCGTACCGTCGCGGGACTCTAAAGCGCCGGCGTGCGCGTACGGAATACACCCCCCCACGCGCGCGGGGGGAGCGGAGAGGTTCCAACTTCCTCTCGTCCTCTCTCTCACGCCCCTCCTATGTGCACATTCTCCATTTTCTTTCTTCGTACCATTCTTACACACAGGCGCCCCCCGATTGAAGTTCTTGCGAGTCTGCCGAAACTCTCTGTGCGGACTCGACCGGTATTCCCCCGTGTTTGCGGCTGGAGCGTGAGGATGGCAGAAGCGGCCCTTTTCAAGGTGAAGCCTCCGCATCTTCACCCACAGCTGCCTCTTCACCTCCGGCCTGGGCCTCAGGAGTGGCCTCGATGTCACCCGCAGCCTCGCCAGGTGTGACGTCGCTGGCGTCACCCTCCGCAGCTTCCGCGTCGGCACCTCCTGCCTCACCGGCAGCAGCAGCCACGGCGTCAGCTCCAACCTCTCCATCAGGAATCGCCTCCGCGTCTTCACCTGTAGCCGCCTCTTCACCTCCGGCCTGGGCCTCGTCAAGAGGAATCGCCTCGACGTCACCCGCAGCCTCGCCAGGTGTGGCCTCGATGGCGTCACGCTCCCCAGCTTCTGCATCGGCACCTCCTGCCTCACTGGCAGCAACAACCGCGTCAGCTCCAACCTCTCCATCAGGAATCGTCTCCGCCTCTGCCTTCACCTCTGCCTCCGCTGTCTGATCCGCCTCTGGTTCTTCATTGCCGCCGCCGCCCTCTGTCGTCGTGTCTGCCTTTGTCTCAGTCCCACCGTCCTCTTGGGCCGGATGATCGATGTCTTTCGGAGGCTGATCTTCCGCGTCCGTTGCCACATCCTCGTCTTGTGCGTCTGCCGCCGTCTCATCGCCGGCTGTGCGCCGCGCCGCCACCTGCTTGCGCGCGGCGCTCCCGCGGTAGAGTGCACCCATCCGAGTCGCAGCCATGACCTCCTCCTCGGAAGGCTCTCGCGCCGCGATCGCCTCCGCATTGGCATCTGCCACGTCCGCCTCCGCCTCCGCCGCTGCAACGGCCTCCTTCGACTCGCCCGCCGCCCGCCGTCGAGCAGCCTCGGCGCGCGCCGCTCGGCCTCGCACACGCGCCTCGAGCTTGGTGGCTGCCAGGATGTCCTCCTCGCCCGGACCGTCTTCGGGAGCGGCGGCAGCTTGGTCGCTCGAGTCGCCGGCCGTGCGCCGCGCCGCCACCTGCTTGCGCGCGGCGCTCCCGCGGTAGAGTGCACCCATCCGAGTCGCAGCCATGACCTCCTCCTCGGAAGGCTCTCGCGCCGCGATCGCCTCCGCATTGGCATCTGCCACGTCCGCCTCCGCCTCCGCCGCTGCAACGGCCTCCTTCGACTCGCCCGCCGCCCGCCGTCGAGCAGCCTCGGCGCGCGCCGCTCGGCCTCGCACACGTGCCTCGAGCTTGGTGGCTGCCAGGATGTCCTCCTCGCCCGGACCGTCCTCGGGAGCGGCGGCAGCTGGGTCGCTCGAGTCGCCGGCCGTGCGCCGCGCCGCCACCTGCTTGCGCGCGGCGCTCCCGCGGTACACCGCACCCACCCGAGTTGCGGCGGCCTCCTCCTCGGCCTCAAATGTACCGGCAAAAATACCGTGGTACGACGGGTGTGGGTGGCGAGCAGTTACGGAAAAGCTTTGCGTGAAGTGCGCATCCTGCTCGGTTGCCTTTGCGCTTCTGGCGTTGTTGGTCTCGTCAACGCACGGAACCTCTGCCGCACTAGCCGTCACTCGCGGTCCGGAGCCCGGTTCGAGACGCGATGCAGATTGTGTTGCTGTGGCATGCAAGGCAGCCTCGAGCGCCGCCACTCGGCCCCGTAGCGACTCAATCTCTGCCTTTGAAGTCACAACCTCTTCTTTGAGAGCGTCGATCTCTGCAGAGTCGTGAGACAGCGGTGCAGGAGTGTGCCGCTGCTCTTCCGTCAGCTGTGCGATGGAGCGCTGCTGCGATGCAAGCTGCTCGCGCATCTCTCGAACGATTTCCAACAGTTCTTTGCCAAAGCCGACTCCGCTGCTCGCGGGAGTGGCATCGGGACGCGGCTCAAACGACGGCACGCTGTGAGGAGCGGCTATTCCAATTCGAGCACCTCTGCCGCCCGGCGTCAGCATCGGGGGTAGCCTCCCAACGCTGCTCTGGCGCGCTGGGTCATAGGGTGCACCCGCCGAAGTGCGGTTAGGAAGCCGGACGCCGCCCTGGCGCGGCAATGCTTGGCCGAGGCGATAGCTGAGGTCATGCATTGCTTTTGACGACCCAAAGTGATTCAGGTCGTACGAGGGCTTCCAGTATCCCGCTTGCTGCGGCATGATGGCTGGCTGAGACCGTCGCGAGCGGGTGATGTGAGTTTGCGCGTGCGCGGGCAGGCCACAGGTCGTGCGGCGCCTAGACCTCGTGTAAGCTGTAACGGGTGGCCGATCATCTGGCGCGCTGCATGGGTGCGCTTCAGCTCGCCAGTAAAGTGCCCAGTGTCGTGAGAGGGAGCTTTGTTGTAAAATTCTTAGCTCGCCGGCCCTGGATGTGAGGCTAAAATGACCGCACTCCAAGTGCTCCAACTCTGTGCTTCTGTGCTCCTCCCGCCAAGTGCCAAGATGCAATTAAGAACCCAAGTGACGTGTGCCCCCCTCACAATTCGCATGACACACATGAGCAGACTAACAGCGGCAGCGCACGTTACGGCTCTCTCATTTCGCGGGGAATGTGTGTGTGTGTGTTCTTAATTGGGAGACGAGGCGTGCGGCGCCGCGGCGGGACATGTGTGTGTGTGCGGAGGAGGCTGCGGCAAGTGGGGGGGAGGTGGGAGGAGGGCTTGCGACCCACGACCCACCAAAAAGCTACTCGAGTATGTCGTTGTGGGCTGAAGCAAAAAAATTCCCCCAGCCGGGCCCCAGCGGGCGCAAATATTTTCCCAATCGTGTGCAGCGTGCGTGTGCGTGTGGGCCCGTCCTCCATCCGTCGACCTCTGGACCGCGGAAGCATGCCAATTCCGGCTACGCCGCGCTCGACATCCAGTTCGGGAATCCGGACTTCGGCAACTCGGAGGCGCAAGTGTGCTGGGCCGGCCTGGAAAATTAAACGGACACCTCTACTAGGAGATGGGTTAAACAGGAACAATAGTGCTCCGCGAAACATCTGAATAATCTCTTTCAGCCTATTGAAAGAACACCGAGCGCGGAGAGTCGGATCTTGACGTAACACCGGCAGCAGTCGCAGCCCTACCAGACCCCCACAATGTTGTCAGGGTCTCTAGCTAGCTGCCGCCCCTCCCGCGGGCCAGCCGAGCTTGCCCAGCATACGCCGAAGGTCGTCTCGCTGGCGCGCGACAAGCGCCGCCTCTCGCGCCTGCTGCCGCCCGTTCGAGTGCCGCGTCTCCTCCTCCTCCTCGTCGTCGGACGAGACGGGCAGATCCATCTCCTCCGCCATTCGGCGCATGGACGAGGCCTGCTTCGCCGCGCGCGAGTTCTTGTGCTCCGCCTTGTCGACCTTCTGCGCGAGCTTCGCGGCCTCGAGCGCGGCGGCGAGCGTCTTTGGCGGCATCGGGTACTCGTCGAGCCCTTGCGGCACGCTCAGCTCGTGGCAGAGCTTGCGGAAGGCACGCGAGCTCGACGGCTCGACGAGCGACACGCAGAGGCCCGCCGCGGCGGCGCGAGCCGTGCGGCCTGAGCGGTGGACGTACACCTCCGCCGAGCGCGGCAGCTGGTAGTGCACCACGTACTCGACGCCCTTGACGTCGAGCCCGCGCGCGGCGACATCCGTCGCGAGCAGCACAGCGCACCTGCGGCGAGGAGCAGGGCTGAGTCGAGGCGCGACATCGCTGCGGCAGCCGGCGACAGTCTGTGCGCGCACGATGCGGCGCGGAAGCGCTCGAGCGCCTTAATGCGAGCGCGCTGCTGCATGCCGCCCTGCAGCGCGATGACGTTGAGTCCGAGCAGGGAGAGGAGCGACCTCAGCCGCGAGACGGCGGTGACGGCGTTGCAAAAGACGATGGAGCGGCCGCCCCGCGTGCCGAGCAGCGCAAAGAGGGCGCCGTCCTGCGGCGGCGGCAGAGGGGGAGGGGGGAGGCTCGGAGGGGAGGTCGGGGGGCGCGCCGCGCGCGAAAGTCGACTCCACTTGCTGAGGGCGTTCCATGCAGGTGTGGTGCGGGTGGCGGTGGTGGTGGCGGCGGCGCCTTCTCCTCGGCGAGGCACTGCAGCTGGGCCTGCTGCAGCTGCGCGGCGACGAGTGTGGAGCGGGAGAGGTCCACCACCTATGCGCGTCCCGCCCCACGCCGCTGAGAACACGAGCGACGCGTGCTGCCGCCTCTCGCACGGGGGGCAGGCCTTGAGCGGGTTGAGAAAGGCAACCTTCTGCATCAGCGAGTCCGCCGCCGACCCGGATGGCAGCGGCTTGTGCTGCGCGACCCGCTTCGCGTGCGTCTCGCGCGCGGCGGGCGGGAGCATCAGCGTCGCCGAGAAGAGGAAGGTCTGGCGGGGCCCGGTGGCGGCCGAAGCGGCGGCGGCGGCGCTGTTGGCGTCGGCGTCGGCGGGGGCGGGGGCGGGGGCGGCGGGTCTGTTGAGGAGGTCGAGGAGGCGGGTCACCTCCTGAAAGTGGCCGGCCTCGATCATGCGGTCCACCTCGTCGAGGACGAAGAAGCGGAGCCGCGACAGCTCCTAGCAGGGAGTAAGCAGCTGCTCACGGCTCAACGAGTGGCTGCTGACGAGCGGCTGCCTCGTCAGCAGAGCCGCGAGATGGGCCTGCAAGTGGCTGCTCCCCTCGCTCATCAACTCCCACAGCCGGCCCGGCGTCGCAACCACCACCGGCGGCCTGGACTCGAGCTGCCGCCGCTGCTTGTCGAGGGACATGCCTACACACAGGGAGTCATGCCTCCTCTCTGTGCATGTCCACAGTGGCGTGCCTACAGAGGCGGGCACGCCTACAGAGCTCCGAGACGCCTCCGAGACTGCCCCCGAGAAGGTCCCGAGCCCCTCGTGGCGGGGGAAGGTCCTCCCACGAGCGCCACAATCGCCCGCGCGGTGAGGCCGAGGTGCGGGGCCGCGGAGGCGGCGGCAAGCAAGTGCGAGCAGACTTGCATCGCAAGCTCGCGGGTCGGCGTCAGTATGAGAGCAAACAACCCGTCGTCGCCGCCGCCGCCGCCGCCGCCACCGCCGCGCGCTTCGAAGCGCTCTATCAGCCGGTGGAGGATGGGGAGGCCTACGGAAGTGTCTCGGAAGTGTCTCGGACGTGTCACCTCTATCAGCCGGTGCAGGATGGGCAGGCCGAAGGCGAGGGTCTTGCCGGAGCCGGTCTCGGCCGCGCCGACCACGTCGCGCAACCCGTGCAACGCCGCAGGGAGCGCAGCCTTTTGGATGGGCGTCGGCCCGCTGAAGCCGCACGCCACCATCCCTTCCACCAGGGTCGGGTGCAGGCCGAGCGGCTCCCAGCTGGACCGCGCCTCCGCCGCATCCACACATGCACCACCCTCAGCTGTGGCCTCGCCGCCGCAGCCGCCGCCGCCAGCCTGCGGCGACGCCGCCGCTCCGTCCGCCGCCTCGTCGCTCTCCGCTCCTGCCTCCGCCGCCTCCGCCTTCGAGGCCGCAGCCTTGCGGTCGCTCTTCTTGCGCTTCTTCTGCCGCGAGCGCTTCTTCTTTGGTGGGGGCACGTCGCCCGCCTCGCCACCCGCCTCGCCCTCCGCGTTATCGGCGACCGAGCAGCCCTGATCGTTGCGTGCGGCCTTGGCGCGCTTCCGCTTCTCTTTGCGCTCGCCCTCGGCTGCCGCGTCCTCGCCACGAGGCGCCGCCGCGTGCATCCGCATCAAGCGATCGACCTCAGCCTGTGCGAGCTCAAGCTGCGACGCGCCCACTCCACTATCGCCAGCCTCGACGTCGTCGGCTGCGGCAGAGAATGGTTGGGCGGGGTCGTAGAGAGGCTGCTCGATCTCTTCCAGCGAGAGGAAGCCGCCGCTCTCAGCGAAGCGGAGAGACTCCTCCTCGAGGGCGACAGATCGCCACGTCTGACGGGCGGCGGCGGACTTTTGCTTTTTGGGCATTGTTGCGAGCTTGGCACTGTGCTCAGCTGACTGTGCCGCAAAGAGGCCGGCTTCGTGGCGGCTGGAGGCTGCGAGGCACCAGCGTCAAGAAAATAACGCAGAGGCCCTCAGCGGAGCTGGGAAGAGGACCGCCGCAAGCGGCGTGGCGTGGAGCGGTTGTGCATCCCTCCGGGGGCCCCTCTGCGCCGGGGAGGCGTTGTTGGAGGCTAGGACGCAAGCGTCCGCCGCCCTTTTCAAACTCGGGGCCCACTCCGCTACGCTCCGACCCGAATTTGGAGGGCCTAAAAGTTTAAGGTGTTGCTGCGCAAAAGGGGTCGGACACCGGGCGCAGCTCATGCTAAGAGCTAGAAGAGGAGATAGAGAGAACAACCACCCTGTCCCGTTATTGCGTACACCAACACCACAAAACGCTCTCTCTCTCCTGTCTTCACTCAGGGGGGTCACAACTACCAAGTCCCTCGACTAGCTGCCACAGGGCGCAGCTGCCACAGGGCGCAGCTGGAGACGCTCCCCCTCAATCGGCATCCACCCCCACCCGCTCCAGCCCCACTTCTGCTGCCGAGAGAGCTGAATCGAAGCAAGCGAGCCATTGCATCTTGGCGTGCTCCTGGAGCGCGGCTTTCTGCGGCCACGAGCACGGCGGAGTCGGCGTCGTAGCGCGCATCGTTCCCGCTCATCGCCCATTCCTCCCGTGACGTGTGTCGGCCGCGATTCGATGTCGCCACCTTCATCGCCAACGAGGACTCCCTCGACTGCAGGGGGGCTCCGGCGCGGGGAGGGACTCCGCCTGCTGCGCTGGCCGACTGCGCCCTCCTGGTTAATTATTTTCGCACAACACCGGGTACGAGACTGGCCCTAAGACAAATCTTTTTCGCCGTGGTGTACCTGTGTTAATAAGCAGCCAATTCTGTTCGCGCACACTGGTGTACCTGTGTTAGTGCCAGTGCGCGCCTTTCCCGTGCCGAGTGTGGCCTCCCCTTTATGACCGCGCAAGATATAAAGGGTGGCTAAGGGCTCTGCCCGCAAGGCGCCCGCGTCGCAGACGCGGTACCATTGACAAATCTGCAATATACCCCGCACACGAACAAATAGCAAAATCCGAATACCGTGCAGAAACCATGTGCTCTCGGCCGTGGACGGACGCAAGCCTTCAGCTGTGCCAGACATCGCTTCGTTTTACGGGAAAAACCAGGACGTCCGCGTTCGGTTGCTTCCGGCGTTGAGGGGAAGCCGCTGACGTGCCCGCGTCCGCCTCAGCACCGCCGCTGGGGACGACACGATGCGGAATCGGATCGAGCCCATGCACCGGGCAAAGAAGGACGCTGCAGAAGCGGTTGGAGAGGCAGCCGGCGTCTGCCGTCACAACGAGTCCCAGCGCTGGTTGGACATGCGCGTCGGCTCGCCCGAGGACTGCTGTCGCGACCCTCCCGTCGTGCCGCAGCCTCCGACGAGCTCTGCAACCGAGGAGAGTGAGGGTGCGCCTCCCCTCACTGCTGGCCTGGCTGCGCACCGCCCCACAAAGCACCCCCTCGAGCACCTACTACAAGTACAAGTACAAGGGCGACCTTCTCCAAGTCGTCAACGCGCCCGGCGGCTCCGGCAAGACTTTAGCCTTGGCCACCCTCCTTGCGGAGCAGGAGGAGATCCGCTCTCGGTCGGCAACGTGGCAGCTAGTCGAGAGACTCGGTAGTTGTGACCCCCCTCTGAGTGAGGACAGGAGAGAGATAGCTTTTGTGGTGTTGGTGTGATCTGTGATCTGTGAGGGTCCGCCCGCAGGCGCATTTTGTATACCGAGGCGGTGCCCGGTGCCGAACCTGTCGGACCTTAAGACAGCATTGTAGATCCCTGGGCGAGGGTGGTGGAGAGGGCGGTCCGGCGGCGGAGCACCCACCTCCTCCCGGCGTGCCGGGAGGCAGGATGTCATCCCCCGTGATCCAGACCGCCCCGTTGGAGGTAGGCCGCTCGTCTAGCCAATCAGCTGCCAATCAGCCTTAAGCGAGCGGCCTGGCGGTTGGAATGGCCGGGTGGAGAGAGGGGCGGAGTCGGCTCGGAAGCGCGACTGCAGCCACGGGGACTGCCCGCCCACTCTCGTCGGGTTGAGGGGAGGACGACTGTCCCCGCAGGACCTCAGTTACGAGCCGTCCTCCCCTCGAGACGCGAGGCCAGTGCGGTGTTGGTGTACGCAATAACGGGACAGGGTAGTCCGTCTCTCTAGCTCCCCTTCTAGCTCTTGGCATGAGCTGCGCCCTGTGTCCGACCCCTATTGCGCAGCAACACACCTTAAACTTTCAGGCCCTCCAAATTCAGGTCGGAGCGTAGCAGCGGACGGAGTGGGCCCCGAGTTTGAAAAGGGCGACGGACGCTTGCGTCCTAGCCTCCAACAACGCCTCCCCGGCGCAGAGGGCCCCCCGGAGGGATGCTCAACCGCTCCACGCCACGCCGCTTATTCACCCGTGATTTCTTCTTTCTCCTCTGCCTTCTGCTCCGGGGCTCCAGTAGCCGCCGCCCTCCCAGGCCTCTCCCAGACCACTCCCATCCATCGAGGAATAGACATGAATAGCACGGCCGGCTTGGCGGCGCCCGCGCGCACTCGCCGCCGCGGCGTTCTGGTCTACGACCACTATTACGCTAAGGACACGCCGGCGACGCACCAGCAGGCGACGAACGTCGCGTTCGTCGCAATTTGTGCCGTCGCGGGTACGGCGACACGGCATGCGCTCGGCAGGCTGTCGGTGCAGGCCGGCACTGCCCCAGCCGCTGGGGTTGACGCCGCCTCGCTGGAGCATGTCGCCTTTCATGACCTGCTCGCCAACTGCGTCGGTGCGCAGCACCCTCCTCTGCACTCTGGCCGCGGCCGCTCAGCCTGCTCACACCGTGCGCAGGCTCGCTCGTGATGGGCATCCTCGCTGGCTGGGCCCCGTATGTGCTGCCGCGCTTCCCAAACGTGTACGTCGGCATCACGACCGGCCTGTGCGGCTGCACCACCACTTTCTCCGCGTGGAACGCAGAGGCGGCGAAGACGCTCGCCGCCGGGGCCGCAGCTCGGGCGGCGCTCTGCCTTGTGGTTGGCCTCGCCGCCGCGCTCGCCTCGCTCCGCTTCGGCTTCGGCATCGGCGCGCCGCAACGCCACCGCAGCACGCAATCGCCACCGGCACCCTGCAGTCGCTTGCCTGCGCCTTCCGCCCACCCTCCCGCCTCATCCCCGCCCTGGCCAGGCGCTGCGCTCGTCCCCGCGCGTGTCCGCGCCGCCGCCGCCACCCCGGCGGCCCCAGCAGCTCCTGCTGCGGGCGCGGGAGCGCGCTCGCACTCGCTCCGCTCCTCCAAGGCGGAGGCGAGGCGCAGCCCGGGGAGATGCGGATCCGTCAGAGATGCGGGCCTCTCGCCCCAGAGATGCGATGCGCCGCCGCCCGCCACCGCCGGCCCGCATATCTGTGTCCCGGCATCGCACCTCTGTCCGGGCGTTGCAATCTGTCCCGGCATCGCACCTCTGACCCGGCAGGTTGACGTCGAGGAGCTCGACCTCGACGAGGTGATACACGAGCTCGACGACCGCTCGTCGGAGGCAGGCGCGCGAGCCAAGCAGCCGCTCGGCGAGGGGGTCCCGTCACGCCGCAGCCTCGTGGGCAAGGGAGAGCCGCCGCCCTCGCTCGCGCAGCGCGCACTCTCGAGAGCCGCTTCGATGGCGCGGCCGGTGCCTCAGCTGCAGCGCACAGAGACGAAGTACCACGTCTACAACACGTACAAGCTGCCCTGCTCCGCCGCGACGCTGCTCCTGCTCCTCGCGGTCGTGTGCGTGGCCGTCCGAGCCGCCGCCGCAGCCGTCGACACGGCCGCCGACGCCGACGCCGCCACCGCTTCGCTCACCCTCTACACGGCGCTGCTCCTCTCCCCTCCCTGTGCAGTGCTGCGCTACGCGAGTCACCGCCACCACCCGACAGCTGCTCTCTGCCACCGGTGAGGTGTTGCAGCCGCAACGTCATAGGCTCTCGCTTTTGGCAACCGGCGCCACCCCAAGCTGCCGCTGTACACCCTCCTGTGCAACGCGTTGGGCGCCGCCATCACCTGCTCGGTGTACGAGCTGCAGGCGCCGGCCACAGCCTGGCCTCGCCTGCCACATCCTGGCCTCGCCTGCCTGGGCTCGCCTGCCTGAGAGGTGCCTCACCCCGGCTGGCGGTGCGCAGGCGCACTACGGATCGAGAGGCGAGCTGAGCCCGCAGGCGAGTGCGATGCTCGGGGCAGCCTCGCTCGGCGCGGCGGGCTCCCTCTCCACCGTCTCGAGCTTCGTCAACGAGCTGAGGCTGCTCTCGCCATTCAACTCGGCGCGGTACGCGCTCGTGACGCTTCTAGTCGGCCAGGCAGTGGCCGCCGCCGTTCCTGCCGTCTTTGAGATGGTGCTCCCAGACTGAAGAATGGAGGAGGCTAGGCTCCACAAACGTGAGGGTTGTGGACCTCCATTGTTTTTGTGCCAAGCGTGCCCTTCTGGTTCTCTACTTCTCTTGTGCTTGTGGCGTTGTGGAGTGTCCTGTCCGTGTCAGTGTGTCTCTCCGGCGGCGTGCGTGGGTCCGATGGCCGATCTGGATTCTGGTGTATTGGGTAACAGAGTATCTGCCGCTCGGGCGCTGTGACACGCCCCGCGCTGGCTGGGGGCGCGTGCGGGCAGCACCCTATCCATGGGGCTTTGTGCCGACATCCCGCGTCGCGGGTATCCGCCCGTCGACCACAACGACAAGAACACACACACCCTTTGAGTAACTGAGACGACGATTGGATATATAGACACAAACACGTCGTGTTGAGAGATTCAGATAAAGATATTAGAAGTGCAGACGAACGAGACTCGGCACCCCCTCCTTGCGATCGTGACTAGCCGCGCGGCGGAGCAGTGTGGGGCCTCCTCCGAGTCGACAGCTCGGTGAAGCGAGCGACGGATCCGCGCCCAGCTTGCGCCACGAGCTGGGCAAAGCTCGAGTCCGGCCGCTCCATGAGCTCCGCGGGCGAGCCCGATTCGGCGAGGGCGCCGCTGGACATGACGAAGACGCGATCGTAGTCCAGGATGGTGTCGAGCCGGTGCGCGACCGTGAGGATCGTGGCGCCGCAAAAGTGAGATCGAACAACGGCCTGCATCGCCGCATCGGTGTCGAAATCGCAGCTCGCGGTGGCCTCGTCCATTACGAGGATGCGTGCGCTGGACAGCATCGCACGAGCGAGCATGAGCAGCTGCCGGCTGCCTGACGACAAGTTCGAGCCGCCGTCGGAGACGCTGCTGCCAAGCTCGATCCTCGCCCCGAGCGCCCGCTCGAAGTCGACCTTGCGCAGCGCCTCAAGGAGGCGGGCATCGCTCTGCTGCTCGAGCGGGTCGAGGTTCGACCGGAGTGTCCCCGCGAAGAGGACCGCGTCCTGCTGTATCGCAACCATGGAGCGGCGAAGGCAGTCAAGCCCGACTCGGGACACGTCCACCCCGTCGATGCACACGGCGCCGCCAGCCTCAATCTCGACGAGTCGGAAGAGGGCGTTCAAGATGGACGACTTGCCGGCGCCCGTGCGCCCCACCAGCGCCGACTTGAGCCCCGGCTCGATCTCGCACGAGAGGCCTCGGAGGACGAGCGGCATGCCGGGCCGGTAGCGCATCTCGACCGCGCGAAAGGAGATCGCTCCCCGCTGCGGCCATGAGGCTGCGGAGAGCTCTGCGTCTCCTTCCAGCTCGGCCGGCGCCTCCTGCGGCACTTGCGTGTAGGAGAGCGCCCGCTCGACCGACACGAAATGATTCTGCACCTCCGCCCACATCCGGAAGCCCCACTGGAAGAGGGAAGTGATCTGGAGGATGTAGACGAGGGCGAGGCCCGCCAGCGTCGGCGAGGGCGTCATGAGCGGAACCTCGAGCACGACACCCGCGCCGACGCAGACCACGATGCCGGTGGCGACCCAGTCCAGACGCACCGCGAGCCACCTCCCGGCGGCAGTCCACAGGAAGTGGGCGGCGTGGTTTCTCGCGAGCTGGTCGATGAGCTGCGCGCCAAGCCTCTCCTGCAGCCGCATCGCCCGCACCGACGCGAGGCCGGCGTACGTCTCCGCGAAACGCGAGATGACGGGGCCGGACGAGGCCTTGTCGAGCCGCTTGAGCTGTGATGCCGTCACCTGGAAGTAGTTTGTCAGCCACCGGAACAGGAGGCCGACGATCGGCAGGACGACGAGGATGACCGGCACCGCCACGACGCCGAGGGCCAATGCAGTCGCCACGATTATGCAGCACTTGAGCAGCGCGAGCATCGTGGCGGGGAGGAGGTCGTCGATGGCGTCCTGGTCCTTGGAGAAGATGGCGAGGACGAGCCCCTGCGGCGTCGCGTCGAACCATGACTTGGGCGCGCGCAGCACGCGCGAGAGCACTGAGGCGTGGATGCTGGTCGAAGCGCCGATGATCCGATCGACGATCGCGACGCCCTGAGCCAAGCCGAGCACGACAGTGGCGCCGATGAGGGCGCCGTACAGGACGGCGCCACTCGCCTCGCTGCCCTTTCGGATCCACTCGCCCAACGACCAGTCTGCGAGCGCCCTGCACGTCGCGAGGCCGAGCACGAGGCCCAGCACGGGCACGACGCGAGCCGCCCCGCCCATCGCCTCCCAGTAGAAGCGGACCGCTGCACGGCGCGACCCGTGCCCGAGCTCCGCCTTGGACGGCTCGCCGAGCTGGAGCGGGCCCTTGGCCTCGGCTCGCGACGCCTCGGGCCCCGCCACGGAGGCGTCCGGCCTGCCGCTGCTCTCTCCGGCGGCGGCGCCGCTCACGGCGCGCTGCGGCTCCGCCTCGCCGCCGCCCTCGCCGCCGCCCTCGGCTGGCAGCAAGCCGCGCTCGCTCAGGTCCGCCGGGCGGCCGCTCGCAGTGACGGCGCCCTCCTCCATCACGTGCACCACGTCCGCGAGCGCGTTTGCGAGCTGCACCTGGTGCGTGGCAAGGAGGCAGTGTCTAGGAGGTGAGGAGGTGTCTCGGAGGTGTCTAGGAGGTGTCTAGGAGGTGTCTAGGAGGTGTCTAGGAAGTGTCTAGGAGGTGTCTAGAAAGTGTCTAGGAAGCGTCTAGGAAGTGTCTAGGAGGTGTCTAGGAGGTGTCTAGGAGGTGTCTAGGAGGTGTCTATGAAGTGTCTATTAAGTGTCTAGGAAGTGTCTAGGAAGTCTAGGAGGTGTCTAGAAAGTGTCTAGGAAGGGTCTAGGAGGTGTCTGGGAAGCTGCACCTGGTGCGTGGCGAGCAGGACGGCGGCGCCGCTCGAGCGGACGACCCCGCAGAGGCACTCGTCGACGAGCGTCCTCGCGACGTGCGCGTCCACTGCAGAGAGCGGGTCGTCGAGGAGGAGGACGCGCGGCCGGCCGTACACGGCGCGAGCGAGAGAGATGCGCGCCCGCTGCCCGCCCGACACCGTCACGCCGCGCTCGCCGATCAAGCTGTCGGCTCCAATCCGCAGCTGGTCGGGCAGCAGCGCGCAGCAGCGGATCACCTCCTCGTACCACGACTCGTCCAGTGGCCGGCCCATCAAGATGTTGTCGCGGAACGAGGCGTTGACGATCCACGCCGCCTGAGGCACGTACCCGACGCCAGACTCGTCGGCAGAGAGGGACATTCGCCCGCCGGTGCGGCGCATCTCGCCAAGCAGAAGCAGCAGCACCGACGACTTGCCGCACCCGATCGGGCCGCAGAGGAGGTGAAGCTCGCCCTTGCCGACCGAGAGGGTGATGTCGCGGAGCACAAACTCCGGGGCCGCGCGAGTCGGCAGCGCGCCCGCCGGCTCGTGGTGCGAGAGCCACTGCCCGCACGCTCGCTCCGCCACGATGAGGGGAGCGAGGGCGGAGGCGACGGCTTGCCCTTCCCCTCCTCCCTCCCTCCTCGGGCCCGTCCCCTCGCTCGTCTTCGGCTCGCCCGCCGCGCCGTCGCCCGCGAGCCGCAGCTCTGGGAGGCGGAGGAAGCGCTCGACCCTCTGGAAGGAGACGCGCTGCTCGTCGAGCGCCTTGAGGGCGCGCGGGAAGATGTTGAGTTGCTTGACGAGGATGGCGAAGATGGAGAGGACCGCGAAGCCGTCCTCGACCTCGAGCGGCTCGTCGGGCAGCGCGTACCGGTGCGTGAGCAGCGAGCAAAAGGTGGCGACGCCCGGCGCGAAGAAGATTGCTGCCTCGAGCGTGGTCAGCGTGTAGAGAGCGGCTTTGATGTCGGCGTGCTCGACGGCGCGCAGCGCGCGCAGCCGCCTCTCCAGCGCGCCCTCCCACGCGTGGATCTTGAGCGAGGTCGCGCCGAGCAGCACGTCCTGCATCAGCTTGACGCGCGCGTCGGTCGCCCGCGCGACGCGCGCACGCAGCCGGCCGGTGCGCCAGCCGAAGGCGCGCTGCGCGAGGAGGAGGGCGACGAGGAAGGCGATGCCGGGCAGGGCCGCGACCCCGATGCGGACACCGGCGAGGGTGGCGCACATCACGAGGCACAGCGGCGTCCCCCACGTGAAGCAGAAAAACATCGCCGAGAGCTCGAGCCGCGCGAGGTCGATCGCGACCAGGTTCGAGACGGCGGACGACGACCACGAGGCGACCGAGCCGAGCTCGAGCCGCATCATCTTGTGGTAGACGGCCGCAGAGAGCCCAACCTTTGCGCGCATGCCGCACCGCGAGCCAAACCAGAGGACCTGCTGCAGCGACGCCGTGTTGACGAGGCAGAGCGCGCCGATGGCCACGACGATGCCGAGCCGCGTCCCGACGGAGCCGGTGCCGGTGCGGAGCTCGCGAACCAGAGTCGCGATGAGGAAGGGCTGGGCGCCGTCAGTTGCGAGGCCGACCAGCATCCAAAGGCTGATGGAGAGCTGGAAGCGCGGCCAGAGCAGCGACAGCGTGGCTCGCTGGGTCGCTCGGCCCGAGCCGTCGAGCTGCCGCTTTGACAGCGCCGCTCGGAAGCGCTCCAGCAGGACCAAGGCGTCGTCCTCTGCGGGCAGGCGGGGCAGCCCGTCGAGGGTGAGCGTGCCGCGCTTCGAGCGCATCAGAGGCGTGAGGTAGACGTGATAGAACTCGGCGGCGAAGCCGATGCGAAGCCGAGGCGGCTGCTCTGCCGGTGGCTGCTCGACGTGCTCCATTGGTTCTCGTAGACAGCAAGGCGCCAGAGATTGCTGCGCAGATTGCTGCAGCTACTAGGAGCGGGAGTTCGAACGACCAGGTCTTGCAAATACCGCGAGGCTGCTGAAAGCGAGCGAGGCTGCTGAAGCGAGTCCACTGGAACTAGGAGCTCCGGGCCGCGGCGCCGCGGCTGGTCTCGACTGGTCGGAGGTTCGTCGAATTTCTTTGTCCTGTTGAATTTCTTTCTTCCGCATGGCTTCCTCTTTTCTTCAGAACGCGCCAGTCCCGTGCCGCGCCGGAAAAAATTCTTTTTGACCGCGCAAGATAAAAGGGTGGCTAAGGGCTCTGCCCGCAAGGCGCCCGCGTCGCAGACGCGGTACCATTGACAAATCTGCGATATACCCCCACACGAGCAAATAGCCAAAATCCGAATACCGTGCAGGAACTGCGTGATGTGGGATGCAAGCCTTCAGCTGGTGCCAAGACATCCGTAAAGTTGAAAGCAGAACGTCCGCCAAATCCGTGCTTTCGCGCTACCTGAGGGGAAAGCCGCTGATCGAGCCCAGCGTGCCCGCGGCCGCCTCCCGCGCAGCACCGCCGCTGCGGAATCGGATCGATCCCATGGAGGAGGAGGGCGCAGTCGGCCAGCGCAGCAGGCGGAGTCCCTCCCCGCGCCGGAGCCCCCCTGCAGTCGAGGGAGTCCTCGTTGGCGATGAAGGTGGCGACATCGAATCGCGGCCGACACACGTCACGGGAGGAATGGGCGATGAGCGGGAACGATGCGCGCTACGACGCCGACTCCGCCGTGCTCGTGGCCGCAGAAAGCCGCGCTCCAGGAGCACGCCAAGATGCAATGGCACGCTTGCTTCGATTCAGCTCTCTCGGCAGCAGAAGTGGGGCTGGAGCGGGTGGGGGTGGATGCCGAGGGGGAGCGTCTCCAGCTGCGCCCTGTGGCAGCTGCGCCCTGTGGCAGCTAGTCGAGGGACTTGGTAGTTGTGACCCCCCTGAGTGAGCGGACAGGAGAGAGAGAGCGTTTTGTGGTGTTTGTTGGTGTACGCAATAACGGGACAGGGTGGTTGTTCTCTCTATCTCCTCTTCTAGCTCTTAGCAACCATGAGCTGCGCCCGGTGTCCGACCCCTTTTGCGCAGCAACACCTTAAACTTTTAGGCCCTCCAAATTCGGGTCGGAGCGTAGCGGAGTGGGCCCCGAGTTTGAAAAGGGCGACGGACGCTTGCGTCCTAGCCTCCAACAACGCCTCCCCGGCGCAGAGGGGCCCCCGGAGGGATGCACAACCGCTCCACGCCACGCCGCTTGCGGCGGTCCTCTTCCCAGCTCCGCTGAGGGCCCGTGGTTATTTCTTGATTCCAAACTTTTCGCGTCCGTCCGCACTCACTCCTCTCGCCGCGATGGTGTTCGACAACCTCGGGGGCAGGATCGCCTCACACCTGGCCAGGCACTGGAGCCGCTACCTCATGTACGGGGCGACCACGGCCGTCGGCGTGGCTGCGGCGGCGCTCCTCCACCGGGTGCCTCCGACGAGAGGCCGGAAGGTGGTTGGCCACCTCGGCTTCATCGCCGTTGCCGTCGCAATCTGCATGCTCGCGCCACACGACTACCAAGACGTCATCTTCAGCCCGACTGGCGCAGCCGTCGCCGGCGTCTTCTTCCCTGTTCTCGAGTCAATGCGCGCAGTCTGCTCGGTCACAGAAGAGGATGACCGGAGATGGCTGCAGTACTGGCTGGCTCAGGCGAGCTTCATGGTGGCCACGAGCAACCTCGAGTGGCTCGTGCTGAACCTCTTCAAATCGGAGGCGGTGCGCGACGTCTGGTTCCACATGCAGGTCCTCTTTCTCCTGTGGCTGCAGCTGCCGTGGACCGACGGCTCGACGTTGCTCTACGACACCATCACGAAGCCGTTCATCCTGCCCCGCATCAAGGGGATCGCCGGACGGGTCTCAGACAGCTCGCTGATCAACACCGCGTGGGCGTGGGTCATCAACGGCTCGCACCTCTACGGGCTGTACTTTGTCTTTGTCCTCATGCCCGGAGTGGTCGAGAAGTTCATCGTCGACATGGTGGGCACGGCATACCCGCTGCTTGCCAGCACGGTGGCGGTCACGACCGAGGACGACCCCGAGGACGACACGCAGTGGCTCGTGTACTGGTGCGTCTTCTCTCTCTTTCACGTCTTCGCCTCCATCGTTGACGACGCACTCGACTGGATCCCCGGTGCGGCTCGATCGGCTAGTGCCAGTGAACGGCGTCTCTTCACGACTGTCGGTGTGAACAGGCTTCCATTCGGTGACGCTGATCGTGACGGCCCGTCGCATCTCGGTGGCCGCACTCGAACGTGCCCACCCGAACCATGACGGCCGCTCTTTCTTGAAGTGTAGGTCTGGCTGATGCTGCCCTTCACCAAGGGCGCGGACCGCGTCTTTCGGCAGATCCTGGTGCCTCTCTTCAACATGCGCGCCGACCTGATCAAGAAGGACGCCGCGCTCCTCGTGAAAGACCTCTCGACGAAGCTCCCCGAGGCAAAGCGCGCATCCGTCTCGAGCGAGATCGCCGCGATGTTTGGCGCCGCGCAACCTCAATCTGCGAGAAGCAAAAGCCCCGCAACGACAAAGCCGGGCAAGTCCGAGTGAAGTCGGAGTGAGAGCTGGCGAACTCAGCGCGCGCAACACGATGGGTGGTTTGCGAGCGATCAGGAAACGCATGCGTTGGCCACCATGACGATTGCAGAGCGCGAAACGTGTAGTTTGACTCGGTGTGAGCGCGCGCTGCGCCCGCGTGCCGCGCCGCCGGCGCGGGCCGCGGGCGCACGCTTTCGACGGTCGCTCTTAGAGCGACGTCGCTCTTAGAGCGACCGTCGATCTCGCCGAGAGGTTCTTTTATTGTTTACGGCGCTTTCGAGGAACGAAAAAGTCGACGCGTGTGTCGATGCGTGTGCTCTGGCAGGGGAGGCTGCACTTGCACTTCCCACACACTTGCGCGGCGTGTGTGTGAGGGTGTGCGGCAGGAGCGGAGGCTACGTGTGTCATGTACGTGTATGTTGATGAGCGGTGTTGAGAGAAGCGTTTGCTCATGTGGGTCGCCGCCGTCCCGTCAGAGCTAGACCAGCGAGGCAGCAGAACACGAGCGCAGTCGTGGTGAGCAGGAACGGCTCAGAGCGGAAGACAGGGAAACGGGCAAAGACGGCGATGAAGAGGGGGTGCACAAAGTAAAGGAGGAGCGTCCCAACGCCGACCGAGGCGGGGAGGGGCAGATCGGCGCCCGCCGCGGCAAAAGTGCGGCCGATGCGGTCGAGCGCGAGCGGGACCACGAAGGATCCTCCGAGCCAGAGGAGCCGGTCGGCAGTCTTTGGGAACCACGGGTAGGTGATCATCCCGGCGAGCGTGAAGCTGGTCGACGGGCAGAGCAGGATCAGGCCGAAGAGCACGAGCGGCCACGCGCGGCTCGCCACCGGCGCGGCGGACGCGCGCGTGAGCGTGACGACGAACCCGAGCGTCATGAGCTGCCGAAAGGCGTGGTAGTACAGCACCAGGTTGGTGTCGAATGTAGTGATCTGGAAGCGGGGCACGCCAAACTGGAGCACCGCAGCAGCGGCAGCTCCGTACTGCCAGAGACGCACCGCGGGGCCGGCGCCGGCTGCCGCGGCGCGCGCACTCCCGCAGACGCAGCCGAGGAAGGCGGCCTAGGGCCAGGGACCAGGGCCCAGGGTCAGTGTCGGGCTGCTCTCTCGCAGCTCGCAGCCGCGGGAAGGGGCTGCCTCCGCCGCGACGAGCAGCAGCACGTCTTGCAGGTGGAGGGCGGGCGGCGCGAGGCCGGCGAGCACGTACAGCGCCGACGCGGCGAGCCAGCGCAGGAGGAGCCGCGGCAGCGACGGCTCGCCGCCGGTGGAGAGGGATAGCAGCTCGCGGTAGAGCGGCGCGTCCTCGGCGAGGAAGAGGAGGAGGAAGAGGGTGTACCAGAACTGGTACAGGATGGGGAAGAGGCTGCCCGCGTTTGGCGCGATGAGGAAGTCCATGAGCGGCCCTTTGCAGTGCAGCTTCTCCGCCATCTCGAGAGAGCACCTCTCGTCGCGAGGCCCGGCGAGGAAGATGAGACCGTTCAGCGCGAGGCCGGCGAGGGTGAGGACGCCAACCTTGAGGAAGGTGGGGCCGATGCCGCGACCCGACGAGGCGGCGCTGTACGGCCCGAGGGCCAGCGCAGCGCCGGAGACGAAGAAGAGCAGCGGGATGCAGACGAGGCGGCCGAGCTGAACCCAGCGGAGGTAGTAGGCAGCGGAGGTAGTAGGCTCGCTAGTGTAGACCACATCGTCGGCAGCGTGCTGCGGCGGGAAGTGGAGCGTCTGCCAGACGTGGCAAAACACGGCAAAGAAGATCATGCAGGAGCGGAGCCAGTCGAGGTGGTGCAGCCGCGGAGAGCGGCGCGGCGCCTCGTCCTCGGCTTTGTCCTCGAGCTCGACCGAGACCAACGAATTGATGCGACCGCTCCTCGTAAACTCGTCGTCGACGCTGTGGGCGCTGAGCTCCGTCGAGGTCCGCATCGCAGCTGCAGCCGGCTGCCCAGAGCAGCTGCAGAGGATATCGGTGTCGAAACACCGCTCTGACAGCGCTCACAGCTGCCAGAAAAAAGAATTGCGCGAAGGATGTTTTCTTTGTTTCTTTCTTTCTTTACTGTCACTGTACTCACGTGCGATTTTCGGACCCGAAGTTGTGCTTCTGTGTGAGGAGGCTCACAACCGGTATAAGTCGATATAAGGGCTTACGGGGCCGCCGCCCCGATCTTATGGATTCCTCTCTTGCGACGCCGGTGATAGCATGGGTCTAAGAATCCGCACTGCCGGCGGCGATTGGCGGGGGAGGCCGCAAGCCGCGTCACCTGCCGGCGAGCTTCTCCTCCAGCCACTCGGTCGTGAGGTCCTCGGGGTCCGAGAGTGAGAACTGCTTCGCCACGCGAAACTTCTCGACGAGGGCAGGGACCAGTCGCGTGTACATCATCTTGAGCGACGCTGGCACGTTCGGCGGCATAAAGACAACGAAAGCGATCGGGTACGAGACCCGCCCATCCGTGTGGCTCTGCTTGTGAATGAATAGCAGGTAGCGCGGCTCGATCGCATCCTCGATCTTCTCTGCGAGATCCTCGATCGAGGAGAGGCCCTTGCAGCTCTCTTCGATCTGGAGCTCGTCCGAAGAGTGGACGATGCGGATGACCATCGCGTCGCCCGACGAGCCTCGAAGCTGGAAAGACTTGATCGCGGCGGACATGCCATCCGCCATCTTGTACCCGAGTACCTCGTCCGCCATGTACATGTGCGACTCTGTTCTGGTCGGCGACCGCAGCGTGCCGGCACCACACGTGTGTGCTGCCCTTGGGGAGCGCTCGGCTGCGCGTCGGCGAGGGAGCGGGTGCGCCGACGACGCCGACTGCAAAATGCGGAAGGCCTCTGGAAAGGAAGAAAACGCGCGTTGCAGGCGGACTGGTTGTAGGTATGTTGTTGGCAAAGGAAGACACAGAGCTCACACAACTGGTGCTCTCCCACGCTGCGCTAGGCTCAGAGCGAGTTTGCGCGCCACGCCAGGCGCTAGCAGTTGTACAACGAACGGTCGTCGGCGTTTTGGCGAGTTGGAGTTCGCGCCGCCCGGGGAGTTTGGTTCGACCCCCCCAAACAACCAACCCCAAAACAAAACACACGGCTGCTGACAAAAAAAACAACCGCCACCTTTCATTGCCAACTCGTCGTCGAAGCTCGTCGTCGCACCTCCTCGGGGCCCATGCTTACTCGCATCTCGGCTCGCCTCTCGACCGCCCCGCTCCGGCGGGCCGGCCACACGATGGCCGGCGACAAGTACATGCGGACGCCAGAGTCGTTCCAGGCAGTGCTGGACCGCTTCAAGAAGGACCGCGCCTGCGCTGTGCTTCGGACGCCGACTGCGGAGAAGTGTGCTCCGGCGATGGACGCCGCGATCGACGGTGGCTTCCAGATCGTCGAGTTTACGCTGACCACGCCTGGCTGCCTCGACCGTGTCGCGGAGTACCGCGCAAAGTACGATGGGCTCAAGACGGGCAACGTGATGGTCGGCTGCGGCACGATCATGGATGTGCGCGCCTTGCTCTCGGGTGTGAGCTCACGGTGGGGCGGGCGGCTGACACACCGGACGCCCGTCCGCACAGATCGAGGACTGCAAGCTGGCCCTCGACGCCGGCGCCGAGTTCATCGTCGCGCCCGTGCTCGTCCCCGAGGTCGTGACGTGGTGCCGCACGCACAACGTCGTCATCATCCCGGGGACGCAGACGCCGTCCGAGGCGTACGCGGCGTACAAGGCGGGCGCGCCGGTGCAGAAGATCTTCCCCGGCGTCGCTGGCGGCGCCGCCTGGGTCAAGGCAGTCAAGGGTGCCCTGCCGATGCTGCAGCTCAACCCGACCTCTGGAGTCGACCTCGACAACGCGGGCGACTTTGTGCAGCTCGGATGCTCGGCACGCCGTCCACCCGCCCGCGCCACAGCCCTCCCCCTCCCGGAGCACCGCAGGGCCCGGCGCGAGAGGCAGCCAACCCTCTCCCTCTCCCTCTCTCTCTCCGCTCCGCAGATTGGCCTCGTCGCGCCGCTCTTCCCGCCTGACGTCATCGCCGGCAACAAGTGCTCGCCGCCCCCCTAGAAGAGCCTCACTCCCGCCTGCACTCCTCCTCCTCTGCACCCCGTCGCCCGCCGCCTCCCGTCTGCAGCTGTTTTTGTACTGCAGGTGGGACGTCGTGCACGCCAACGCGACCAAGGTGATCGGCAACGTCAAGGCGGCGCTGGCGTGAGCTCGAGTCGGACGCATGGACGTGGGAAGGGTTGACTTTGGGACTCTGTGGTGGGGTAGCTTTAGCGGGCACATGCTTGGCCGGCTGGGCGGCGAAACGCGTCCAACCTCCCGAACCGCCCACGACGCATGGACCATGGTGTATGTGCATGGTGTGGTGTGCGTTACAAGATGTTCTTTCTTTTCCCGCTGTGCCCGTGGTGCGTGGTGCTAGTCCGTTCGTCTGCTGTAGAGCCGCGGTTTCCACAAAATTCTTTTTCCCCGGTACACCGCGTCCGGCGTTGCGCCGCTCAGGCATCATGTCCATGCCACCCCCAGCCCAGCAGGCTGCAGTCGAGTGGGTGTTGGAGCACCTCGATCAGGTCGAGTCTTCGGCCGGCGGCGCCGATGCCACACTGGCTGCGCTCGTGCTCGACCTGCGGACAGAGCATGCTGCCGAAGCGGCTGGCCTTAGCCCGGAGACGGTGCTCGCAAAGGCCAAAATCGTCGAAGTTGGCGACCTCAGAAACATCCGCCGCCTGCTCACCGGGCCGCCATTCGGCTTCCCTTCCGAGTACGTCGCGAAAATCAGCACGGCCACCAAGTCGGCGGTCACCGAGCGGGCGGGCCGGCGTGGCATCTTTTGCCTCGTCGCGTGCGGAGCGCTGCCGTCACTCGGCGAGCCCGCGCCGAGCGCCTACAACATGGCCGTCGCCTCCGTCTTCATGAGCGACCTGCATGCGATGCGGGCCGAGGCCTGCGAGCCGCCCGCGGAGCGCGGCAAGGCCGGCACCGCTGCGTGCGCCGTCTGCGGAGCGGGCGGCGACCTCAAGGCGTGCGCCCGGTGCGGCACGGTGGCCTACTGCGGAAAGGAGCACCAGCTCGCCGACTGGAAGGGCGGCCACAAGCACAGCTGCAAGCAGCGCGCCCAGCTCTGCGAGGCGATCGCTGCGGCGCGCGGCAGCGCCGACTCTCTCGCCTCGGCCCGCGCGATCGTCGCGCGAATGAGCGACCTGCAGGTGGCGAGCGACTGCAGCAGGCTCGACTCTGGGATGCCGATCGGGGCGCAAGACAGCGTCTCGCTCGGCGAGGGCTTCCAGTTCGCTGCCGCCACGCGGACGCCGCCGCGAGAGTGCGTGGCTTGTGGGCCGCCGAGAGGGCCGCAGAGCCTCGCTGCGCTGGCCGAGGGGCTGCAGCTCGAGAGCGAAAGCCCCGGCTGAGCCCGAGCCGCGCAGTGGCCGGCACCTCGTCCGCTAAGAGACACAGATCTTCTTCGTCCGCTATCGACGTGTCTCGTGTGTGTATCGAGGGAGGTGGATCACAATAATTCCATTTTTGTGGTTTCTTTTTGGATTTTGGGTTGCCAAACAACAGCGGCCGGCGGCGATCTTGGGAGCGTTACAAAAACGTTCGTGAGGTGGTTGCCGGTGCGGTGAGTGCTGAGTCCGACATGAATGCCCTGCTGGCAACAAGCCATCGGCCGCGGCCCGCCGCTGCGTCTGTCTCCGCCCCACTCGACCTTACGACGCATCCCGACGTCCGCATTGCCAGTCCGGAAGGCCGAGCTGCCTCGAACAGGCCGTCTGTGAGTGATTTCCTCAGCGCAACGAGTCCTGGCACAAAGCAGACAGGGACCTCGCAGGTGGTGCCGACAGCATTGCGCACGGCGAATGATTCAAGCAAACAGCAGCTTCTCGCAAAGACGAGGGGAGATTCAGCAGCGGACTTTCTCAAGGCCATGGATTCCCGCGGCGGAGGCGCCGCGTCCAAGCTGGCGGCACCGTCAGCCTTTGATTCGTCAACAGTGGCAAACGACGTAGTCGGCAGACCGAGGTCTAGAATGAAGCTGCAAGACACGGGCGGTTCGTCCAACGTGCTTCTGGAGCGCGTTGCGCTCGCCGAGGCAAGATGTGAGCACGCGGCGCTCTCGGGGCAAAAGGCGGCGCGCCAGCTTGCTGCGCTGCGGGTGAGGTTTGTCCGCGTGGAGGAGGAGCGCGACGCCGTCCGAAAGCAGCTGAATCAGGCCCGGGACGAGGTCACAAAGCTGAGGGCCGACAACCAGTCGCTCAACACAAAGCTCTCTGCCCAAGCCGCCGCCTTGTGCTCTGAAGATGTGCCTCAACTAAGACGGGAGAATGCACGTCTCAGGGCCGAGCTGGAGAAGCTCCAGGCGGCGCCAGCGGGGCTTGGCAGCGGCGCAGCTCGCTCTCCAGCGCGAGACATGGACGCCATGGGCTCACGCGCGCCGAGTACTGCCGCGGTTGCCGCACAGAGCAGTCCGAGCGTGGCAGTCGCAATCCGGAAGGACCCGGCAACTGGACGTCACCGCATCTCGGTTCGCCCCGTTAACGGCGGCTTCGCCATCGCAACGGCACCAGCCAAGCCTTCTGTCGCTGCATTCCTCAGTACGGCACGCCCTGCGGGTGACGGCGCCGCGATCGCGACAGCCGCGCCTTCCGTCGGCAGCGCTGCTGCCTTTCTCGGCGCAACCTCGCCGCGCCGAGCAGATCGCCCGTCGGTGGGTGGGTTTTTGGATACGGTTGCGGCGCGGTAGAGGGCGTGCATATAAATTGTTTTTAGAAGCTGCAAGACTTGAGCACTTGGAGTGCGTCGCCGTCGGTAGCCTCAGCCGGATGCTCGGGCCGACTTGGAGCACTTGGAGTGCAGTTGGCAACCTCACATCCGATGGCAGCAGCCGCGAATTCTTTTTGTGTGCTGTCGGCCTGGGTTCCAACTTTTTCCGGGGTATGGTATGGTACGCTCGGCGGCCCAAAGGGGGGGGGGGGGGTATGGTCCTGACCGCCCAAGACTAGCCTACCATACCAGACCCCGGAAAAAGTTGGAACCCTGTTGTTAGTTGCGCACCCAGCGGGCCGGATGCTCGGGCACCACACGGAATTTTTTTCGGCCTGCTTTTGTTGTGCCAGCTTGCGGGCACAGGACGCCGGCATTTAGCACGCTCGACACCCTCGCTCAGCTCCCCCGATGCCGCCGCAACACCACGCGGGCGTCTGGCTCGCGTCTGGGATGCTGCTCTTCTTCCTCGTTCGTCGCGTGGCTGGTCTGCAGAGGCGCCAGATCGCCATGTGCCACGGGACGGCTGCCGGCGAGGCAGCCCGGCCACTCTCGAAAGTGCACCACGCGACTGTTGCGCTCGTGCCTCCAGAGGAGTGCTGGCCGCCGATCCAGGAGGCGAGGCTTGAACTTCGCGACCGCGGCATCTACCGCTGGCCGCCGCACATCAACCTGCTCTACCCGTTTGCGCCCGCTGACGAGATGGCTCTGGCGCTGGCCCGCCTGGCTCCCGCGGCGGCAGCGCTGCCGCCGTTCGAGCTGGACCTCGACCAGCTGGGTACGTTTGGTGGTCGCAGGCGCGGCGTGCTCTGGGCAGCGCCTTCGGACGCGGCGCAGCTCGGCCGCCTGGTCGAGCTGCAGGCGGCCCTCCAAGCCGCGGCGCCCGAGTTTGACGACCAGCAGCGCGTCGGTGGCGGCGGCTTCGTGCCGCACATGACCCTCTCGCACTTTGACTCGCTCGACGAAGCGGAGGCGGCGCGCGCAGCTCTCGCGCCGCGCTGGCGTCCCGTCCGCTTCACGCTCGGCGGCGGCGCGGCGGGGCAGACAGCGGTTCACCTGATGTGGCGTGACGGAGGAAGCGGACAGTTTAAGCGTGCCGCCAGCCTCCCGCTCGGCGTCGCTCCGGACGCGCCGCTGCCACCACTGCTCGACCCGCCACACTGCTTCCCGCAGATGCCGGAGGAAGAGGAGGCGTGGGTGGTCGAGGCGCGGAAGGCGGCAGCCAAGGGGCGCAAGGGACGCCGGAGGCGCTCGCCCCGCCGCAGTCCGGAGGAGCGAGCGGCGGTGGCGGCGAGGACCCCAGAGGAGATTGCAGCCATCCGTGCCGCGCGAGCGGCGGCGCGGCGTGAGGCAGACCCGTCGGCATAGTCAACGCTCATTCGTCATTGTGATTTGTGTAGAGCGTGTAGGCGGTCGTGTGGCATTTTTAAATACTCTCGTGAGCTGTGAACAGACGCACTTGCCTTCGGGGGCAAGTACCCAAATCCCAAATCCGCTAGGTTGGGCGAAAAAGAAAGAAAACAGGCAACCCAAGGGAGGGATGGGAGGACGGTACGCCGCCACCACACAGGGATTTTAGGGGAGAAGTGTGGTGTTAGCCGTCGCCCACCCTCGGGCGTCTACCACTTCCTATCTCTCTCCGCAGTTTATCACCAATTCTTGCAGCGACCTTCATGCCACCTCGCATTCTAGGTTGGGCGTGCTTTCACAGCCTCACGAGAGTAATTTTTAAACACGCCTTCTATACAGGTCATGCAAAATAAATCTGAGAAATATTCGCGGGCGTATCGTCGATGTCCCAAAGTCAGCGTTGCGGAGTTGCGAGAAGCGATGGGCGCCCCTCTAAACGCCCATAGCGCCACCGCCTCGCTCGCCCGAGCCGCTCCGACTGGAGGGCGCTGCGCTCGCCCGGCATCGAGCCGGTGCACCACCCGCCCCCAGACGCGGGTCCGGACCCCCCTCGTCGCCAGCGGCAGCCGCTGGCTCGACGACCAGCACCCTCTCGGCCGCCTCCTTGGCCCGGCCGCCGCTGTCGCGGCTGTCGGGCTCCGCGACAGCCGTCGACCACCGACCAGAGGTAGCTGTGCCGCTATGGATGCGGAAAGTGCAAAAATGCATACGCGCTTTTGCGACCCCGCAGCATGGTTTGATAAAAGCCACCGTTCTCGAGTCGGCGAACTCACCATTTTATTTTCGAGTTTAGGTCTCGTGACGGCTATCTCGACCCTGCGCGCGCGATCTGAAGCTACGAGGCCTGGGTCGGGGCTATGAGTGGGCTACATGCCGCTTGCCGCGGCTCCTAGGTCGACGAAACGCTCGCGCTTCACCCTCCCCCCCTCTGACGATAGGTCGTCTGCGTCGTGCGCTCACCGGCAAGAATCTAACGGCGGGCGATGGCGGCGCGCGGCGACGCTTCTGACTCAATGGAAGGTCGCCCACACACCCACCCTCACCACAACGCCGTAGGCGGGTCGAGGCTGCCCTCCACCCGCTCGCGTTTGCCTCCCCTACCCGACCGGGTCGGCTCCCTCTAGATGGCGCCCGAGACACCTTCCCGGCTGCGTTTCTGCCCGCGACAGCGGCGCCTGAGCGCGTGGGCTGCAAGGCCCCTCGGGGAGGCCCGCGGGGCGGCGGGAGAGAGCTCTCCCGCGGTCGTGGCGCACCATTTCACCCGTAGACGCCTCTTTATAGTCGCCTTTTAGCACCTCCTCTCTACACGCCGCCGAGTAGACCCCGCCGCACCGCATCACCGCCCCCTTCCCTGCCCCGTCGCCCTCCTGAGCTCCCCCCCCTTCGCTCCAGTCACGCACAGGACGGCTGGGCCATCGGCCCGCGTGACAGGCGCCCGGGACGGCCGGGGAGCGGCTCCGTCATTTGAGCCCTCTCGGGCCACCCTCGGGCGCGTCCGCCGGCCGGCAGAGCACCGCTCAGGCGACTCAGACGGCCCGCCCGACCACCGCTTTCGATCGTGCCGCCCCCACGGCATCAGTGGCCGGCTGGGGGGGGCAGACGGCGTCCGCGCACCCCTCGTGGGGGTGACCACCGCTCTCCTCTCACCTCTCCCCCCCCGCCCGTGGCACCCCACGCACGCGTCCCTCTCAGGGGCGCAAGGCGGCACGTTCAACGCTTGCCTCGGCCCACCTCGCCTTCACGCCCGCCGCCGCGACCAAGGAGGTGGCCTCGGCGGCCCAGACGAAGCCCGTGCGGCTCGTTTGGGAGCCGCGCGCCGTCCCTCTCTCGCCCGCGCTGCTCGCCACGCCGAAGCCCACGTCCCTCCGGCCGCAGGCGCCGCCGGGGAGTGACCAGCGCCCCTCCCGAGCACCTTCTCGGCGGGCAGCGCCTCCGTAGCGGCGCTGGCGGCCCCTGCGAGCCGGCCGGCGCCACGAGTGAGTATTCGAAGGCGCGCGCGTCCCCTCTCTCCCCGGCCCGCCGCGTCTCTCTGACCACCCCTCCCCCTCCCGGGTCAGGCGTGCATCGGGCGTACAAAATGGCCGCGGGGCGCACCTCCAGCGACGCTGTCTCTTTGGCCCGAGCGGTGGGTAACTCCCTGGCCGGGCTCAGGCCCTCTCGGGCTGCTGCGAGCTGCGCGATGCGCGTCCCCTCCGCCGCACGGCCGTGCCCCTGCCCCTCACACTCCGACTCCGCCGCAGGACCGGTCTGGCGACCCGGAACGACCGCCTAGAGCAGCAGCATCGACCATCCCGACCCCGTGGGGGCCGGGGCGGGCCAGCCAGACGTGAGAGCACCCCTCCCCCCCTCTCGCGGCGCGTCCCCTCCTTCCTCCCCGCACCCCGCCACCCGGCTCGCAGCCCCGTCGCCGTCGTGAGTCAGCCCTCGGTCAGGTACTGCCAAAGGCGGCCGAAGCAACACCATCGCTACCAGCGCCACCGTGCCGGTGCTGGTGAGCTCTGCGGCCCGTGTAGCGGCCCCTTAGCCCGTCGCCCGGGCACATGGCGCCCTCACACCGCTCCTCGCCCCCGTCTCGCAGGCCAAAATCGTCGACATCGCGTCGGCACTCTCTACGGCGCGCCTGGGCTCGCAGAGGGCGGCCTGGGCGGTGCAGGGTGGCTGGGCTGCCCCCCTCGCGCGGTGCGCCAAGCCTCGGGGGTCGGGGAGACCATCTCGGGTCGCCGAGGGGGCGGGTCGGACGCCCGATCCGGCTGCTGGCCGGAGGACGTCGCCGGCTCCGCAATTTTGGGCGCCCCAGTCGCCTCCAGCCGGGCCGAGCGGCGCCAGCTGGTAGCTGGGGCCGCAGGGCGGTCGGGCCGACACCGTATGCTAGTCGGAGTGGGTTGTCTAGGGGTGTAAAGGTCGGTAGAGTGTCCGTTTGTGGCCTCCGGACGGGCTCTGGTCGGGAGCCCGCCGGGCCGGCTGAGGCTGTGTGTCCGTCCACTGTGGACCAGGTGATGGCCTAGGAGCCCTGCACGGACGGTGTTTATGCTATATAACACCTAGGGACCGCCTGGGGTGGGCGGCGAGCCGCGCATCGGCCGACAATGTGCCGGTGTACGCGTTTCGGTCACACTCAGGGCCCGTTTTGCATGACCTGAACACAGGTAACCATCATGATGTCGGATCAACAGTGTATTCGTACGGCTCCAGGAAAAACCGCTCCTTGACGACGACTACGCGGCCCGTTTTAGGCAGTGATGATACACCACGCGCGCTGCGCCACTTGCAAGCGCCACGGAATAAATACTCGCTCCAACAAAAATACGATGATCTCATAGCTGCTCAGCGCTGGCCGCTCCTGCATTGCGCGCCCGGAAGCGGCCCTGGAGCACGCTCCACCAGGTTGTCCAGACCATCGATACGGCGCTCACGTACGGGATGCGCCAGTGAGGCGGCACCAGCCGGAAGCCCACAAAGGAGGCGGGCAGCCAGAGGCTCCAGTTGGCATAGAGCGACTCCTTCAACTCCGTCCTCAGCCGGTGCTGGACGTGCTCCACGCCGCACGCAACGCCTCGCGCCCACGCGCCCTGCAGCAGCGCGTCGATAGAGTAGAAAAGTGGGAAGTAGAGGAGCGGCACATGCACGAGCTGGTCCAGCGCCGCCTTGCCGGCCGAGGCGAGGGCTGTCGTCCCCGGGACGAGCCGCTCGAACAGCCGGCAGTAGAGGTAGTACTGCCCGAAGCCCATCCAGCCTCCGCCAAAGAGGGTGAAGACCGCCGTTCGCCGGAGGTCGAGCGTCTCCAACGACCGTCCCTTCACTGCCGTCTGCACAAGCACGTCGGCTGCCGTAGTCTTGACTGCCGCGCTGGTGGCGCCAAAGGCTACCGGCCGCGCAGCCGCCATCGCGTTGAGCGACCTGATGGTGGCTGATAAGGACGGCAGGCTGAACATAGTTGTTGGAGAGAGAGGGGAGAGGAAGGACGCGTTTCCACTCTTGGCTGCTCGTTCTCAGCGCAGCGCTCTTGCATTCACACCCGCACAGCACACTGAGGTATTTTTATGTTCCCCCACCCGGGTGGGGGAATTTTATATTTAGCAATATGAGCCGCCGTCCCCACTCGAACTCGAGTCCGCCGACCGCTATAGGTCGAGCGGGGAGAGAGGCGCTGCCTCCACGGCGGGGACGGAGGCGACACCTCCGTCCCCACCGCCATTGGTTCGAGCGGCAAGCCTTAGGTAGAGCGGGGACGGAGACGTGGAAAAGCGTGCTTGTGAGTGGAAGCCACAAGCGCGCTGGCTCCGGTCGTTCGTAAATGAGGGTGTTTTTCTGTGTGTGTGTTTTCTTGAAGCCTTTCTTAAACTGGGTAACGAACCCCTGTCACTCCGTGAAGTGAACAGAAGAGAGGTGTGAACAGACTGGCGTGCTGATCGTGAAGAGGCGCCATGTCATCGGACACCGAGAGCACGGTCTGCGACCCGCGGTTAGAGGTCGCACCCGAGCCGCAAGTCCCCAATGATAATGGAGGGGAGTTCATGAGCAAGTCGCTGGCCGAATACCTCACCACGAATGAGATTAAACACACCACCAGCTCTCCCTACTCGCCGAACCAAAACGCCATCGCCGAACAGGCGATGTGGCGGCTCTGTTCGGTGGCGAGGGCGATGCTGCTTGAGTGCGGACTCCCTACCTGCCACTGGGCGATGGCGCTCACGCAAGCAGCGCTACGACTCAACATCACGCCTCGACGCACGATCCGAGCCGGATCCAAAATTAAAGGCGCGAGCCCCGACCCAAGCGATGTGGCCTGGACCACCCCTTATGAACGTCTAAAAGGGCGCAAGCCAAACGTGCGCTTCCTGCGTGTGTTTGGATGCCGGGCCTGGGTACTCAACGAGCCTATCCAAGGACGTGCCAAGCTCGAGTCAATCGCAACAGAGGGATGGTGCATCGGGCCAGCGCGATACTCGCGTGGAATGGTCATTTACATCCCCGACAGCGAATCGCCCAACGACTTAACAAAAGGCAAGTACAAGATCACCCGGAACATCCGGGTAGACGAGTCGTTCACACCTAAGGGACGCGTCGACAGAGGGCCATCACTAGCGCCTCCGATCGTCGCGGGGAGTGAACGCCCCCAGGCAAAGGACGTGATACTCTTCCGAGTCCCTGCCAAAGCTAAACCGGGTGACGTGCTCGATGTCACCTCGCCCAAGACGGGTAGAAGCGTGCAAATACGCGTCGCCGAGAGGATGTACCCAGAAACATACTGGACGGCGTACGACACGACCATCCCGAACGCCGACGACGCTGTCTTTGGCACAACGCAATCGATAATCGACGCGAGCGCTGATGGAGCCGACGCTGGGAGCACCACTGCACCCTCGCGGGGCCTTCCCACAGAGGGGGTGCTAGTCGGCGGCAAAAGCAAGCAGCTCAAGAAGATATCCAAGCGCGCTCGCAACAACGCCATCAAGGGTGGCCCCGTCAACAGCCCGTCGTCTAACCCGACACTTCCACCAACCTGGGTGACAGCTGTTCCAGGGGGTGGCGCCTCCGGGGACGATGTCACCTGGGCAACTCCGGTCCCACCGCCCAGGGTGACCGCCGTGCCCGGAGGGCCCAAAGGTACTGACGTGACTTGGGCGAGCGTCGCTGGGCGCCATGACAGCCAGCAGCCTACACCCCAAGCCTCGGCTGAGGGGGTGGACGGCGCGCAGCTCGTGACTGCGAACATGACGCATACAATGCGCATGCACAGGACAGACTTCGAGGAGCTCAGTGAGGCTCTCGAAGACGGTGACGAGGAAGCGATCGAGCAGTTCATCACCAAGCAGAAGATGTTACGAGGCGATGACCCCGACGTCACATACACGGTCGGCATCCCCCCAAGCTGCAAGTCTGCCCTAACGGGCCCTGACAAAGAGAAATGGATGCCGTCATACACTGAGGAGCTAACGGCACTCCAACAAAATAAGACGTTCTCCGTAGAGGACATCCCCGCCGGCGTCCATGTCATCGACCCAACAGTTGTGCGAGATGTCAAACGTGATGAGAACGGCCGCCCAGACCGCTGGAAGACGCGCGTCTGCGCTCGAGGCTTCATGCAGCGGCTGGGCGAACATTACTTCAACACGTTCAGCAACACGGTTCGATATGAGACGCTGCGGCTACTTATGGCGATAGCCGCAGGCAACGACCTCGCCCTTACGAGTCTTGACATCAAGACGGCTTACCTCAACGGCTACATCGAAGGGGGCGTCCAGATCTACATGCGCTTTCCTGCCGGATGGCACTTTGAGGGTGACGGATTCGACTACACCTTCAAATACACTGGTGATCACACGCGCAAGAGGGGGCGTCCCGAGCGTGGACTACGATTGGTCAAGGCCATCTACGGTCTGAAGCAGAGCGGAGCACTCTGGGAAGAGACGCTCCGATCGTTCCTACTCTCCATCAACGCCATCCAGTGCGTCGTTGACCCGTGCCTGTGGCGGTACTCCAAAGGCGGCAACACCCTGCTCTTCGTCGTGTACGTTGACGACATCGTGATCGCCTGCTCCAACCAAGACTTTCGCGATGCGTTTGTGAGCATGCTCCAAGAGCGATTCACATTGCGCGACAATGGCCCACTCACCTGGGTGTTCGGTTCTGCCGTCGAGCAGGACCTAGAGCAAGGCACCGTTAGCTTTCACCAAAAGCTCTTCATTCAAGATACCGTCAAGGAGTTCCTGGGCGACGACCCCCGCCCCAGTAAGCGCGCCGTACCGTGCAACGACGACATCACCAATCTCACCCACCTCGAAGAGGGTGAGATGATGCACCCACGATACGCCGAAATTGTTGGCAAGATAGGGTGGTTGGCCAACATCTCCCGGCCAGACATTGGCTACGCCTACTCGATGCTCTCAAAGTTCCTAAAGGGGGGCGGGGAGCGCCATTTCAACGTTGCCCTTGGCGTCCTCGCTTACCTGGACAAGACCAGGGACAAGACAATCACCTATCGCCGCGAGGCGGATGGCAACCTCGCCGATCACATCGTAGAGCATGCCGACTTAGCCAGCTTCGACTACGACAGGTTCGTGCCGATCATCTTCTCGGACACCTCTCATGGCGGGGAAAAGCCTCAGGCGGGATACGTGATTTTTGTGTGCAATGGGCCAGTCTCTGCACACGCTGGACGCCTTAAGTCCACGCCCACCTCATCGTCCGAAGGCGAGTATGCCATTGCGACCAAGGCCACACAAGCGGCCATCGCGGTCTCGGACACCATCAAGTTCATGGCCGAGGACCTACCCGACTACAAGGGCAATAAGTCGGACCTCGGATGCACAATGCCGCTCTTCTGCGACAATAGGGCGGCCGTGCTCCTTAGCGAGGGCAACACCTCCTCGAAACGCATGCGACATGTGGCGACTCAGATCGCCTTCCTGCGCGAGCAAGTGAAGGATACGAAGCGCGTTAGGCTCACCCACATCCGAACGCAGGGGCAAGTGGCCGACCTTTTCACGAAGCCACTGACAGCGGCTGTCTTTCACCCTCTACGCGCATTCGTCGTGTCGTAGCGCCGAGTGACCACTCGCCGACGCCCACCCACGTGATTGAGGTGGTGAGCAGACGGAGGTTGCGTCACCGTACCAGCAGATGCATGCATGAAGATGGCCAGGAACGAGCCAAGCATGTGCAGCGGCTAGGATGTACAGCAGGAACGCGCCGCGTACACCAGCTAGCCACTGAGGGGGTGAGCTGCTCGTTCTCAGCGCAGCGCTCTTGCATTCACACCCGCACAGCACCCTGAGGTATTTTTATGTTCCCCCACCCGGGTGGGGGAATTTTATATTTAGCAATATGAGCCGCCGTCCCCACTCGAACTCGAGTCCGCCGACCGCTATAGGTCGAGCGGGGAGAGAGGCGCTGCCTCCACGGCGGGGACGGAGGCGACACCTCCGTCCCCACCGCCATTGGTTCGAGCGGCAAGCCTTAGGTAGAGCGGGGACGGAGACGTGGAAAAGCGTGCTTGTGAGTGGAAGCCACAAGCGCGCTGGCTCCGGTCGTTTGTAAATGAGGGTGTTTTTCTGTGTGTGTGTTTTCTTGAAGCCTTTCTTAAACTGGGTAACGAACCCCTGTCACTCCGTGAAGTGAACAGAAGAGAGGTGTGAACAGACTGGCGTGCTGATCGTGAAGAGGCGCCATGTCATCGGACACCGAGAGCACGGTCTGCGACCCGCGGTTAGAGGTCGCACCCGAGCCGCAAGTCCCCAAGGGGCCGGGCCAGATAAGGCGCGTGCCCCAGCTGTTCACAGCAACAGCACGGTCTACCCCCGTCGTCCCACCCCAAGTGCAGCAGCTTGGCGCGAAGAAAAGAAAACCCGGCGGAGCCGCGCAGCACACTAACAGCAATGAGTCGGGGGACGAGGGCTACCGCCCGACCGTGCCGATCCTGCACTGAGGGATGAGGTGAGCTCCCTATTCGCGGACACCACGCAACAAATCGCGTCCACATCAGCGAAACCTCACGTGGAAGAAGCCGACGCTGGTCGAGATGGGCAGGAACCTCGCCCGGCTCTCCCCGAGGTCAGACTTGGCTCGCGCCGCGTTCCGCAAGCACATCACCCTCACGAACCCGGACTCGATCGGCGGCGAGACGGCCCACGACTGGACCTCTCCGACGTTGAGCGTGGCGTACTCGCGTGACGCGCGCGTCCACGGCCCATCGGCGGCGGCGGCCGTCTCCAGGTGGAAGTTGCGAACCGAGAGCGGGCCCGAGGGCAGCGGCGGGATGCGCATGTCGATGCGCTCGACGCGACGCGGCTGCCCATCCGCGCTGAGCGCGAAGGCGATCCACTCCGCCCCGACTCCGCGCGGCATCGATCCCTCTCCGGAGATCCACCAGTTGGAGCACGTCTGCTCGAGCGCAAACGGGAGGCTGCACAGCGGACCAACGTCGAGGGAGGACGCGCAGACCGCCTTGACGTCCTCGTGATCGACGCGCCGCACCGCCAGGAATGAGAGAATATGGCTCACGATCTCTGGCTGCAGCGCCTGTGCCGCATCGCCCCACTCCAAGGCTTCGAGAAGTCGGGTCAGTATGACCTCGCTCGAGCAGCCGCTCGTCATCACCACCTCGTTTGGCTCAAGCGTCGGACGCACGGGTCGCAACTTTGCTCGGCGCACACACCGGGAGGTCGACTCGCCGCAAACCCGGAGTTTGCAGTCTCTTCCGGAGCCGTCGTCGGTAAGCAGCTCGGCGATGTGGCCTGAGAGTTCGCCAGTGGTGCGTAGCCACACGAGCGGCGGCGCCGCTTGAGCGGTAAATTCGAGGTCCTCGTCGTCGGCTTCGGGAAGAGGCCTGCCTCGGTGAAACATCACACGTCAGTGCACACCAGGAGGGTCTGGCTGCTGGCAGGGGCAGAGACGACGCACACGTGCGGGCTTCCGGCTTCCGCGACCTTTCATGGCTAGGTAAAAGTTACAGGCCCCCGCCCGTGTGTGTGTGTGTGTGTGTGGCGCGAGAATAGCTCCGCCGTTCATGGAGGCAACCGATGCGAGTCGACTGGTGTGTGTCGTCGTGGTTTCGTATCAAGAATACTCACTCACACGCCCCCGCCCTTGCGATCTTTGTGCAGGTGGTGTGGCTAGAGATGTGGGCCCGCAGCCCTCTGGTTTCTGTTCCATGGGCAAGCTGCGAGACTGGCTTCAGGGCGACGGCGACCGCCCGCGCTGGTCGATGCTGCAGTACGCCGTCGCCGCGTGCGCCGAAGGCTTTTACAAGACGAGCTACGAGACGAGTGGAACGAAGCCCAACGCCACACTGCCAACCGTGATGCGTTTCAGCGACGGGGCGCTCAGTAGCCGCCCTTGCCCTTTCCACCCTTACCTCCCTTTCCACCCTTGCCCTTTCCCTTTCCCTTTCCCTTGCCCTTTCCCTTGCCGTCACCCTTACCCTTCCCGCCCTTGCCGCCTTTGCCGCCCTTGCCTTTGCCGCCGGGCGATCCCTTGCCGTTCCCGAAGAAACTGGTGCCGCCCTTCCCGCCACGTCCGCCACCGTGGCCCGCGTCGCTGACCTCGCTGTCGTCGCCACTGTCCCCGCCCTCCTCGCCGCCCTCCTCGCCGCTCTCCTCGCCGCCGCTCTCCTCGTCGTCCTCCTCGCCGCTCTCCTCCTCGCCCTCCTCCTCGCCACTCTCCTCGTCGCTCTCCTCGTCGTCCTCGTCTTCTGCGTGGCGCGGCACCTTCTTGCTCTGCGGAGCGAGCGCGGGCGCCGACCGCTTGCTGCCAGCGGGCGGCGCCGCATCCATCTCCTCGCTCTCCTCGTCGCTCTCCTCCTCCTCGCCACTCTCGCCGTCCTCCTCGCCGCTGCCGCTCTCGCCGTCCTCGCCCTCGTCGTCATCGTCGAGAGCCCCGCGCAGCGCCGCGTCCTCCTCCTCGTCGGAGGACTCCTCGCCGCTCCCCTCCTCACCACTCTCCTCCTCGCCCTCCTCGGAATCCATCTCGTAGCTGTCGGCGCTCTGAAGCAGATCCCGCTCCAGCCACGTGCCGCAAACGTGCACGGCACCCGCACCGGTCACCTCCAGCGTGGCGGCGTCGCGCTCTTCGAGAAGCGCCGTGATCGTGCTCTGCTCGCACCCAGGCCGCATCGAGCACAGCACCAGCGGCGTCTGGTGCGCCGCGGTGCGGATCAGCAGCCGCGTGGTGCCCGTCGCCGGCCCGCTGACCGCGGCCTGCTTGAGATGGAGCACGCGGCCTGGGCGAACGGGGAGGGCGTGCTTCTTGCCCTTGAGCACGTGGCAGCCGAAGAAGGAGTAGGGCGAGTCCTGCATGTGCACACACAGCGACGACGAGCCACGCCGGAACGTCGACGCGTGGTTTTTTCTTACTCTCTGAGTCCAAGCCACTTGAAAGTTTTCAAGTCGCCAACAACCCCTCCACGAAGGTCGTTCCAATCTCGACCAACTGGCCCACCTTCCCGGCTTCGTGCGCCGCGCATAACGAGTCCATCCAAGCGTGCAGTCTCTGCAGCGGCGCCTGTCCGCCGGCCTCGCCCGCCTCGCCGGCCGACGCCTCTCGGAGCGGGTGCCTCGCCTCGAGCGCCAGCGCGAGCTCCGCCAGCCTGCGCAGCGCCAGAGTGCTCTCGCAGCCGACCAGGAGGCTCCTCCGCTGGGAGGTGCTCGCGCGCCTCGCTGCCGCCCGCTCGGCCAGGCCGCGCAGCCGGGTCGACTCCAGCTCGCAGAAGCGCCCCGAGAGCCTGAGGACCGCCCTCCGGCTGCACTCCACCAAGCCAGCCTCGCAGCCCGGAGCGCAGCCCGGCCCAGGAGCGCCTCGGGACGACAGTGCGTCGAGCGCCGCTCGCACCTTGTCGCTCAGCTCGCTCGCTCTCCGCAGCGCCGCCACGTCGGCTGGCCGGACCGCACACGCCAGCACAAGCGTGAGCGTGCCGCCGCCAGCCGGACACGTCACCTCGCAGTCAGCGCCGGCCGGGCCCTCCTCCTCTGGCGGCCGGGAGGCGCGGCGGCGCACCGCGTAGAGCCGCCCCTCGGCGACCGACCTCTCGACGGCGCCACGCGCTCGCGCGCGCGCCCTCGCGAGCAGCGCGAGCGGGTCGCACTGAGACTGGTACCGGCGGCGCAGCCGGGCGGCGGCGCCGAGAATGCGCGCGAGGCGGCCGGACGCCTCGAGGGCGGGGGCCTCGCGGCGCAGCTCGGCGAGGCTCTCGGGGGAGTGCGAGGCGGCGCAGAGAGAGAGGAAGGCCGCGTGCAGCAGCCTCATCGCGACGGGCACTCCCCGCTCCGCCTCGCCCGCCTCGCCGCCCGCCTCGCCGCCCGCCTCCGCCTCGCCGCCCTCGTCGGTGGGCGGCGAGGCGGCCGGCAGCAGCGCAGCCTCGCCGTGCGCGAACTTTGCCCGCAGCCCCGGCCCCGCCGCGTGCAGAAACAGGTCGAGCAGCAGCGCGTGCATCCCATCGCCCAGCCACGCCAGCAGCCGGTTCGGAGACCCGTCCGAGTGCAGGTGCGGCGCGAGCAGCAGCTGGTGCTTGGAGCGCTGGCCTGCGGTGACCAGCCCCGCCGTCACGACGATCGGACCTCGGGCCAGTGGCGGCGGGGCGGTGCGCGACCCCAGCCGTCCAGCGTCGAGAAGTAGGCGCCGACGTGCGCCGCTCCGAGACTCGCCTCGGCCGGGTTTGCGAGCACAAAGCTGCCTACTTCCTCTCGAGCCGTCCCTGAGCCGTGTCGGGGCCTTGCCATGCTACTGGGTGGCGGGCACAAAGCTGCCCCGCAGCCCAGCCTCGAGCGCGGGGAGGACGAGGCAGGCGAAGGTGGCAAAGTCGCGCCTGCACGGCATTGTGAGGCATGAGAGTGCTGGCGAGCCTCTAGTCCGACGGCTCGAGGTGGCGGCGCCGGCGGTAGGCGGAGAGGCCTCGGCGCACGCTCTCCGCGTGGCCGACGCGGCACATGGGCGAGGTGAGGCAGAGGAGGCAGCACCCGTCCGCGGGGGGAGGAGGGAACGTCGGCGCCGCGTCGAGCAGGCCGCACGCGCCGCCGAGGGACGCGTCCGCCTCCTTCGGGTCCCAGCACGGCGCGGGCGGCCGCCACAGAGCCGCTTCCGCTCTCCGCGCCGCGCCCAGCGCCGCCGCAGCTCTGGAGAGGAGGCGCAGCAGCGAGGCTGCGTGGCGCTGCTCGAGCTCGCGCGGGGCGAGGAAGCCGTGCCAGATCAGGTTGCGGAGGTTGAGACTGCTGGGCGAGAAGAGCGCGCTCAGCCAAGCCACGGCGCAGGCACCGAGCCGCCTCTCAACCTCCTTGTGCGCAATCAGGTCCTTGAGGAGGAGTCCGGCACGGCCGCCGCCGCCGACGAGCTCGTTGAGGAGCCGCTCGAGGAGCGCCGAGCCGATGAGAAAGGAGAAGTGGAGGTCGCCGGCGGCGGCGGCTGCCTCCACAGCATGCAGCTCGTCGTTGTACGGCAGTCCAGCAAGCGGCTCAACCACGTGCCCGCCTGGCGGCCCTCCAAGCTCGCTCCAAAGGCCAGAGAGGCTGCTGCCGAGGCGAGCCGAGACCGCCGGCGTGAGGCGGGAGGCGGCCACGCGGAGGCGGACGTGCGACGAGGGAAGGACGAGGAGGTCGACCAGCAGGGAGACGGCCGAAGCGTCTCGACGGCTGGTGGCTACTTCGTCGTTGGGGAACTTGACACGGACACGCTCCGCATCAGCCGACATCACACCCTAGGAGGTCGTCATCCGCTATCCACGTCACCCGGCAGTGCACTCTCAGGGCCGCGCAGGCGCCGGTGCGACGTGCTTCGGTGGTGCGGGCCGGGCGGCGGTCGAGGTCTCACGGAAGAGGTCCCTCGGCGCGCCGCACGCGCCGCCTTTTCTTTTTCAGTGTGTTGTCTCTTTCTCTTCTCTATCTCTCGATGTACGTACTTTTCAGTGTATGTAGCTTTAGCTTATTATCGTTAGTGCCGGTTTTTTTTTCGTTTTTTGGTTGGCGTTTCTCGTTCCGCGACCACCACCCACGTCGACCATGGCTCGCCGCCGCTCCCGCAAGCGCCACAACTCGAGCGGTCAGCAAGACCGCGCAGTTAAGCGGCCGGCAGCCGCCGGCCTGGCGTCGGCCAGCGCGATGCAGAAGCTGCGTGGCTATCTCAGCACCGCGGCATCCACGGGCAGTGCGATGCGGCGCGAGGCGGACCTGGAGGACGATGACTTGCTAGATGAGGGAGAGGACGCGAACAGCGAGGATGGCACGGAGGTCGTGCCAGAGGAGGGCGACGGTGAGGAGGGTGAGGAGGGTGAGGGAGCTGACGGCGAGGAGGGCGGTGGCGAGGAGGGCGGTGGCGAGGAGGAGGAGGAGGAGGAGGGCGAGGAGGAGTTGGAGAGCGACGGCGAGGAGGTCGGCGAGGAGAGTGGCGGCGACAAGGTCAAGGTCTCGGCGGCGGACTGGCGCTCCGCCGCCTACTCGCGCCACTTTGACGCCTCGTGGGACGAGGCAAAGCTGGACGCGGCGCAAGCTTCTCTGCGCGGGAGCGAGGCCGCCCTGCGCGGTGTCGGGCGGGTGGAGGTGACCGCGCCGCCCGACCGGCCGCCGGTTCCCGAGCAGCCCGCCGGAGCCAGCGATGACGAGGCGCTCGCTGCCGCCGGCGTCCTGCCTCCCCTCCGGAGGTCTTACGCTAACCCTAACCCTCACCCTCACCCTAACCCCAACCCTAACCAGAGCCTGCCTCCCCTCCGGAGGTCTTACGCGGCGGCGGTGGCGGAGCACGGCGGCAAGCTCGCAGCGACGGGCCGCTCCGTGCTTCACGCCGCGAGCTCGTACCGCGACGTCTACCTGCCCTGCGCGGCGCCGGCGTCCTACGGCGACGAAGGGGGAGGGCTGATGCGCGCCCTCGCACTGCACACGCTGCAGCATGTGCTGGTCGTGACGCGGCAGAGGCTGCGCGCGGCGCAGAAGGGGACGTCGCCCGCCGACCAGGGCTTCACGCGGCCGACCGTGCTGGTGCTGCTCCCCTTCCGCTCCCACGCCCTCGCCTTCGTCAAGGCGCTGCTCGAGCTGCTGCCCGACGCCATCGAGCAGGCGACGGAGCCGCCAGGGCCGCTCCCTCTCCGCCTCAACCTCAGACCAACAACACCACCCAGTGGCCCAACAGGTGGAGAACAAGGCCCGCTTCCTCTCCGACTTCGCGCATCGCGAGGGCGAGCCGCCCATACCGCGCGCCAAGCCGGAGGACTACCGGTCCATGTTCGAGGGCGACTCGGACGCCTTGCTTCCGCGGCGGGCTCGAGTGAATCACCAATGACCGATGTCAATCAGCCACTAGGCAACACGGATGACTGCTTCCGCTGCGGGCTCCGCCTCTCGCGCAAGTCGGCCAAGCTGTACGCCGCCTTCTACAAGGCCGACCTCGTGGTCGCATCGCCGCTCGGGCTGCGCCTCGGTGTCGGCGGCGCGGGCGAGGCGCGCGCAGACTCGGACTGGCTCTCGTCCATCGAGGTGCTGCTATTACACATCATATTATAGACTCGGACTGGCTCTCGTCCATCGAGGTGCTGCTATTACACATCATATTATAGACTCGGACTGGCTCTCGTCCATCGAGGTGCTGCTATCATGGTCGATGCTGTACTGTATTTAATTGTGGTCTGGCCCTCATCCCTCGAGGTGCTGCTGCTGCTGCACGCGGATGTCTTCCTGATGCAGAACTGGGCGCACGTGGCGCGAGTCCTCTCCCTCCTCAACGCCACCCCCTCCGAGACGCGAGACACCGACTTCAGCCGCGTGCGCCCGTACGCGCTCGACGGTCTCAGCGGGCGGCTGCGCCAGACGCTGCTGCTGGCGGCGCACGAGGCGCCCGAGCTCCGAGCGCTCGCGATGCGCAGCTGCCGCAACGCCTCTGGCCGCGTCGCCGCGCTGCCCGAGCACGGCGTTGGCTGCCTCTCCGCCGTGCCCTCCGGCACGAGGCAGCTCTTCGTCCGCTTCGACGCCGCCTCGCCCGCCGAGCTCGCCGACGCGCGCTTGCACGCATTCAAGGAGCGGCTCCTGCCCGCGCTGCTGCGCGCCGTCGGCGAGCCGGCTCGGCCGGGCGGCCGCCGCGCGCAGGCAGTGCTCTTCGTGCCGTCGTACTTTGACTTTGTGCGCGTGCGCCAGCTGCTGCGGGACGAGGACGTCCCATTCGTCGGCCTCTCCGAGTACTCGGAGCCGCCGGACGTGGCACGCGCGCGTGCGGCGCTGCAGCGAGGCGCGCCGAGGAGGGGCGGGCTGCCCGGAGCTGGGCCGAGGGAGAGAGGCTGCGAGTGCTGGGGATGTAGGCGAGCTCGAGGGGCTGCTCGTCTACACCGAGCGCGCCCACTTCTTCCGGCGCCACCTCTTGAAGGGCGACGCGCAGCTCGCCTTCTACGGCCTGCCTTCATACGCCCACTTCTACCCGGAGCTCGCCCAGATGCTCTGCGCCGCGCCGTCCGACCAGCCGCGGGGCGGCGGCGCCGCCGCGGGTGGAACTTGCGTCGCGCTCTTCAGCAAGTACGACTTGCAGCCGCTGCGCCGGCTGGTGGGGGACGCTCGCGCCGCGCGGATGGTGGCCGACCGCGAGACGAGCTTCCTCTTTCAGTGAGTGTGCCGTGGGAAAAGATTTCCTATTTTACGCCCTTGGGCGAGGATACCGATGTACCCCAGGTTGCGAGGCCGCGGCGGTGCGCGTTTTATCCGCCGCACCGTGGAGGGTATGAATTTCGCGGAACGCGAGCTGAGGGTCGGTCGCCGTCCGTCTCGCAGTCACAGCTGCTGGATGCTATCGCTGAGCGTTCAATCCTCGCAAGCCTACTCGTCCTACCAAGCTTACGTGCCCAACGGCTACGCCAATGGACAGGACACGGGCCATTGCTGCGGGCAGACGCAATTCCGCTTTGCGCTGGCAGCCGAGGGCTACCGATGGACAGAGGCCCTCTGCAACGCCGATACAGATGGCGATGGCCAGAGCAACGGTTTAGAGCTCGGCGACCCGTGCTGCTTGTGGACCAGGGACGGCGGAATTCCCGCCTTTGATGATGACATCTCACTCGCCGGCGACGCCAACTCGATGACGTTTCGATCCATGCCTTCGTGCATCGTGTCGCCTTCTCCGCTGCCGCCTCCACCGCCTCCTCCCCCGCCGCTGCCGCCACCACCTAGGACGCCACCTCGGATCCCAGTCGGCCAGCCCCAGGCACCGCCGCCTCCGCCGAGACCTCCTCCTTCTCCGCCGCCGCCGCCGCCGCCGTCTCCCCCACCACCAACGCCGCCGTCACCGCCGACACCGCCTACGCCGCCGGCTGCGCCCAGCGGGGTGGACTTCACCATCCCAGGGTTGCCTCGCGCCGCGATAAGCTTTTTTGCGCACTCGTTGCTGATGGGACTCGCCTGGATGCTGCTAGCTCCGGCCGGCGTACTGCTGGCTCGCTTCGGCAAGGTTTCCCTTGGCGAGGCCAAGTCGGCGAAGCCGGCCGCCTGGTTCCGCTTCCACAGGGCGCTTCTCGCGGCGGCGCTGATGCTCTCCGTCGCGGGCTTCACCCTCGCCTTTTTCATGGTCGACGAGAGCAGGCACCTCGCAAGTGCCCACTCGATCATGGGCGTGGCCCTGCTCGCCGCGTCGTTGCTGCAGGGCGCCGGGGGAGCGCTCCGCCCCGCCAAATCCGCCCGCATCCGCCCTCTGTGGCGGATCGCGCATCGATTGATTGGCGCGTCGACCTGCTTGCTGGGACTCGCCACCTGCATCACCGGCGGGCAGTGGCTGGACGTGCACCTGTCCGGCTGGAACCTTGGGGACGCTCCCGTGGCGCTCGCGGCGGCCATCATGATCGCGGTCCTGTGGGCGTTTGCCTGGGCCGTGCTCGAGGGACACGCGGCCCTCAGCGCGGGCTGTTGCGACCGGAACCGGAGCACGGTGCCAGAGAAGGGCTCGTCGCTGGCTCGTCAAGCCTCGGACTCCTCGGCGAGGATGTCGGGGCGGAGGCCGTCGGCGGCGGTGACGGCGATCCTGTGACGCGAATGGGCGTCTGGTGTTTGACATGTGAAGTACGAAGCCGCTCTCCCGGGTGGACGCTTGGAAGTAGTGCACTGGCTGGAGCCACGTTTTCAGTGTTTGTAGCCTATAAATAATAAATACAACGGACATCCCAAGCTAGGGCCCTGGGTCGAGGACAGACACGTCCCCACCTTTGCAGGATTTTGCAAAAGCGAGGGGGGAGGGCGCATCGCCGCGCGGAGAGGGCTGGGCACAGGGCACAGGGGATCTCTCTCGCATAGGATATGCACTCGGCGGCACGAGGGTAAGGCTGGGCGTCCTATATATATATATGTTTGTGCTCCCCCCCGGACCCCTCGCTCTCGGGCACTATCCGCATCTGACCACTCATCGACGGGGCTTGGCGAGCGGCCGCGCTGCGGGGTAGGGCTGGTGAGAATGGGCTCTGGCCACTCGCCCGTGGGTGCGGTTGTAACCGCGCATCAGCCGAACGGAGGCCTCGACCGCCCCTCGCGGCAAGCTCTCGAGCATCTCGAGCAGCTCGCCCGCCGCCATCGCCGCCTCGAACTGCTCCCTCATGCCGAGCGCGCCGCAGACCTTGCGTACAGCCTCTTGCTGCACCTCGTCCGGTAAATCGGTGTCGTAGCCGGACGAGTCGGCGGAGGAAGCCCGCTTGGCGGGCGGCGAGTCCGGTGAGGGAGAGCGAGACTGGCGTGAGGGCCCGCCGCCGCGCGCTGAGAGCGCGTTTTTGTCGAGCCGGGGTCCAGATTGGGCGCGGCCGCTGGTGCGGCCCTCTGCTGCCGCCCGCGCTTCCTGCCCGGGCGGGGACAGTGAAGGTGCAGCCGCGCACTCCGCCGCCGCTGGGCGGCGGCGGCACGCGCGCGGCGGCGGCCGGGCCCGCAGGCGCGGCGGGCTGGCCACCCGCGGTGGCACCCTGCGGCTGCGATGCGGCTGCGGCGGCATACGTCTTGGGCGCCGGCTCCGCGGCTGGCGGCGCGGCGGCAGGGGCGGGCGGCGCCGCAGGCAGGGCTCGCGCTCGCTGGCGGCTCCGTGGCCTGCGCCTGCCGCTCGTGGCGCACAGCGTGCTCGAGCTGCGAGTGCGGGTGCAGCTGGACGATGACGTCGCCGTTCTGCGTGGCGGTGAAGGAGACCGAGTACGCCCTTCGCCGTCGAGCGTCGTTCTTCTTCTCCGCGTAGACGAGCGCGTACTCGCACACCTGTCGTTGGTGGTCAGTGAAGATGGTCTCTGTGCAGCGCTCGGCGGAGCCGACGCGAGAGAAGTGCCGCTTTAACGCCATGCGTCAAGCGCTGTTCAAGAAGGTTGAACTGGACCAAGCAAAATTCTTTTTGCGGGCGCCCTTCACACGCCTGGCTTCGCACGCCTGGCTTCGCACGCCTGGCTAAAGCCCGGATGGGCGCTGGGTCGTCGGCGCCGGCGCTGCCACCTTCGCTGCCACCCCTTCCATCACCGCCGCCGCCTCCGTCGCCAGACCCGCCGTCGCCACCGCCTGTGCCGCCATCGCCACCGCCGTGCCCTTCGCCCTCTCCGCCACCTTTCCCTCCGCCTCCGTCCCCTCCTCCGCCGCTGTCGCCGCCGCCGCCGTCCCCGCCGCCGCCATCACCACCGCCGCCCTGGGAGCACACGGAGTGGGCGCGGCCCGCGACGTTTGCTCTCATCGCGGCGCAGCTCAGCCTTGGCCTGAGCCACTTTTGGTGGGTGAATGCGCGCTCCGGCTGGATGGCATTCCGCTCCGAAGGCGCCGTCCGCGCCGCGTCTGCCACGTCGTCCTCGTGCGTGAGCGAGCGAGCGCTGCTGCTGGTTCGGACCGCCATCTTCCTGTGGTGCTTCGGGCTGCTCACCTACTCGTCCTTCTATGAGGGACCAAACTGCCTCCGCTTCTTCACGGTGTGGAACTTCATCGCGCTGACCGCCTTCTTCGGGCTCGGCACCGCCCTCTCCTGCTCCTGCTGCCGCCACCTGGCGGAGCACGGGCCGGTGACGCCCGACCACCGCATCGCCGCCGCGACGCACAAGGTAGCCGCCTATTGAATCAACAACGCTGCCTCGTGTGGAGTGAGCCCACCCCTGCCCCCCTCGTGACGCACAAGGTGCTGCTCGAGCTCAACCTGCCGATGAGCGTGCTGATCGCCGTCGTCGTCTGGCTCGTCATCTACCCGAACGACGCCGCCATCGCCGAGCGGACCGGAGACACGACCGAGCTGCGGCGCGACCTCTCGCTCACCTCGCTGTCGATGCACGGCGCCAACGTGCTCTTCATGTCGCTCGAGTTCTTCCTCGACGCCCTCCTCGTCGCGCCGCGCCACCTCGGCCTCGTCGTGAGCTGGGCGATGCTGTACGGGCTCTTCAACGGGCTGCAGGCCTACTGGACCGGCGACGCCGTCTACTTCTTCATGGACTTCACCGTCAAGACGTCGCCGCTCATCGGCGCCGGCCTGACCCTCGTCCTGTGCGCCGCCTACGCCGCCGTCTGCGTCCTCTCCGCCCTCAAGCGCCGGCTGCTCGGCCCAGCGCGCTGCGCCTTGCTCGGAGAGGGGCACGCCAGCGACGACGAGGCCCCCGCTGCGCGGTACGCCCTCTGGTCCGAGGACCTGCCACTCAAACCGCCGCGGTCGGCGGCCGATGCGGGGAGCGCGAGTCCCTCTCACGCGACCGCGTCGTTGCAGCGGACGTCACCCAAGAGGTAACACCCCCAGGTTTTTTTATTGAAATATATGAACGATAGCCCCGAATATGAGATGATGTGAGCTTCCTTGTTCCATTGTTGATATTATAACAAGGCGCGGCGGGGTGCACCTGCAAGCCCGAAAGCCCTCTATAGCCACGCGCAAGACGCAGACCCGAGACCGAGAGACACTGCACAGACCAGTGCAGTGGCGCGTGTGCGCCCGCATTAAATTGAAAATTCGCGAGATATCGGATGAGAGATTCCTCAACCGTGAAATCGCGAACCTACTCCTTTGCCGGCCTGTGCCAGTGCCTGCGACGGGTCTGTGATTGAAGCGTTGCCCCAGGAGAGACGGGAGTGCTCCTTCTTCGCCGATGAGTCCGACGCAGCAACCGATGCGTCGCCCTCTTCTTCTGCGTCGTCCTGCTGCCGCCCCGTGCTATCCTCCCCCGATGGAACGAGCCCGGGTAGGACCGCCCCCACTGTCGCCCCTGTGATTGTCTTGCCAATGTCGACGATGGCCCCTGTGGCCTTGGTGGCAGCATCGAACCCGTCGTCGCAGAACGGGCAGAGGAACTGGTGCGCCGCGCCTTGATTCCAGCCGGCCATGAACAGACAAACGTGCGTGATGTCGTCGGTGATGAGTCCTTCGCCGCACTTGTCTCGCATGAGCTGCATCGCCCGTTGCCGAATCCCAATAGGTCTCTCGCCAGGCCCGTCCCAGTACCACCCGGACGCCAAGGGGTTGGACACGATGGTCTCATGCCCATCGCAAGCGTACCCGACCACGTCGGGCGGGTTCACGCCGTCGCTGTTGAAGGTCAGCTCGAGACCCTCATAAGTGCCGGTATAATGCATATCATTCACCCTCATGTCACCGCCACAGGCAATCTCAGACCCGCTGCCTCCGCGCATGGCCTTGATGTCGTCCGGATCCAACGAGATGTCGTCGAGCCAAAAAGAGCCGCCGGCTGAGAGCGACACCGACCCGCCTCCCAAGTACGCAAACCCCGCCTAGGGAGACTCGTTCAGATGCCGTGAGCTCCACCGCCCCCCACAAAGATGGAGGTTGTGGTGAGGATTGCCGCGCCTTGGCCCAGTAGTTCAACGTCATCGTGGCCTTCACGTCGTAAAACTCCAACCTCACGACATCGGGCAGCCTCATATCCATATGGTTTTTTATGTCGTTGGGGTCGACTCCGAACACGTCGCCCCTGATCCTCGATAGATAATTATCGCTGCCTAGACTAGCGTTGAGGAAGCTGCGGGTCGTAATCGGGGGGTGACCCTCCAGCTGGCAGCCACGCAGCTTCCAGCTCCCAATCTGCGGTTGCAAAAGAGAGGTGGTGACGACGACGACGGCCAGCAACCCGTGTGCCGTTTGTGCGAGTTGGTGCCACAGATGTGCAAGTGGCATCATTGGAGGGGTTAGGGTCACCTCCACCGACGTCATCGTCATGTTTGTGCGGTAGAAGGATATCGGCCCGATGGTGTCGTGCTCCTCGGCAGGGTTGGGCGGCTCCGGCACCGTGAAGCGGTCAAAGTACTGGTTGATCATGTCGAGCGCCACGGCATCGTAGAACGTCGGCAGTTCTCGACAGGCGATCTGATGGGGGTCGGTGCGGCGCGAGGATGATGAGCAGGCTCGGGAGCATGTGGTCATGCTGCATGGTGCATGAGTGCGAGGGCGGTCTAGCGCACCCGATTCGGCGATGCTGGACTGGGAGGACCCGCCGGTGGGCGCATTCCTGTGTTGCTCACCATTAGGCCGCCCAGGAACGGAGGTCGAGGGATGACATCGAAGGGCGTCCATGCGTCTCCAGAGAAGAATGCTGACGGAAGTGAGGGTAGGTCGAAGATCGCGTGGAGAGGACCGACGCTTCCTGAATGGAGCAGTGCGAGGGCGGGGAGCAGAGCAGGGGCAAGCAGCAGGAGTGGCAGTGCCAGTCTTGCTAAGCGGCGTTGAGACCCGGTCTCCATCCGCTCACGCGTTGCCGTCCGCCAACATGGATCGTCCCGCCCCCTGCGCAAACGACCGATTTTTCCGTCGCATGAGTCGCGCGGCTTTGTTTCTTTTGCTTAGCCTTCGTTGAAACAAAGCAAGGCGGACATGGCATATCGCTCTCGGGCCCACAGACATCCCGCACACCCGCCGCCACCCGTTTCTTTTTGAGCTAGCCTTCGATGTTATGAAAACAAACGCAAGGCGGACACACGCACATCGCTCTCGGGCCCACAGACATCCCGCACACCCGCCGCCCCCACGCGCGCCCCACCCCGGCCGGGAGAAAGGGGAGCAGTGACAGTTTGGGACGGCGACAGACGAGATACCTCGCACTCCATGTGCGAGAACGCAGAGAGAAATGGAAGCCGACCGGCCCCCAACGGTCCGGCTCACGCGCCCCGAGCTGACCATCTACCGCACTGAACACACTTCAGCCCCCTCGGCCTCGCTCCCCAACCCATCCACCTCGCCTCTCGGCGCTCGGGGCCGCGCCGCGCTATCTCGGGCGATCTCGGAGCGTCGCTCGCGCGGCGGCATGTTTCTTTTTCGTTTGCTTTGTTAGCGCTCTATTCCAGTGATCGCTCTTACGAATATACCCGGAGAGAGAGAGAGCTCTCACGCCGCGCGTAGGGCCTTTAGGGGCCTAGAGAACACCCCTCCCTCTCCCTTTGCTCCCAGGTAAGCTAAAAGTACGTACGTACCCGGAGGTGGACTGCTTCGGGCGACCCTACTGTGCTGCACGAGTGGTTGGGCAGGTGTGAACTGTGAACAACACCTCGATCCTCGTGACCACGGCGCCGCAGGCGCCTGTTGATGAGTCCAGGTGATAGCCCTGGATGGGCAATGCATACGCCTAGTTGGACCTCAGATCGCCCGATCGCGTCCCGGTGCTCTGCCGTCGGATTTGTGACTCCGCCGCACCAGGCCGCACCGCGCCGCGGCCGGGGGCCCACCGGAGGCCGAGGATGGCCGTGGCGGACCGGGACGAGCTCTGGGAGGTAAAGTGTCAGTGTATATATTGTAGAGACCAACTTTGTGCACAATATCTCTCAGTCTAGCTAAGCCAGGGGAGGCGATGCCGGGTCCGTACACAGCAGCTTGATGGTGCTTCGCCGGCGTGCGTCCCGGAGCGGTCAGCGCTGGTCTGTGAGAGGTTGAGGTGCGAGCCCTGGAGGCCCTGGGGATGGAGGGAGACTACCCGCGGGCCTAGAAGGCCCGCGCGCAGGGGGGTGGGACATTGAGACCGGTCACATGAATGAGTGCGCGACTCGCTCGCATGTTGCGAGCAGCGTTGTTGATGTTTTGCGCATCGCCACAGACGGCGGCGCGAGAGAGCTGTTGCGAGTGGTGCTGGGCGAAGCCCCGGGCGCTGCCGGAGGCTGTGCCGTAGTCGGTGCGGTCGACGGCGCTCGAGCTGCCGACCTCTTTGGCGAAGTACTCGGCGCGAGCGTGATTCTCTTCGTCTGGCTTTCGACGAGACACCCGCGAGCCCGAACCCAAGGCTAGGGTGGCAGCGCGGCGCCATGAGATTTCTACACGTCTCGGCGAGCCTCTATGCGCCACAGATGCGCCTGCAGATGGTGGCCGAGGACTGGCGCAGCGAGGCCTCCGCATCGATCGCCGCACGCGATTGGCGGAGCGTTGAGACGGCGATTGCGGCAGCAGTTCGAGGCGACACCGCTCTTCCCGGCGATGGTGCTCCGCTTCTTCCCAGCCCATGGCCAGCGAGAGGGGATCTCGACGCACGGGAGCTTGACGCGCGCGTCACATGGAGGCTCGAGGTGGCCTACCTTGGCCAGGCCTTCTCCGGATACGCGTGGCAGCCGGCAGCGTCGCGGCCGACAGTGGAAGGCTGCCTCCAGAACGCGCTCGCCGCACTTCACGACGGGAGGAGTGAGCTCCGCCTCTCGTGTGCCGGCCGCACTGACGCCGGCGTCTCTGCCCTCGCCCAGCGGGTGAGCTTCCACGCTTCTGCGGGGCTCTGCGAGGAGGCCCTCGCCGAGTCTTTGGCGAGGGCGTCGCCCGCCCCAGCAGCGCTGCGGCTGGTGCAGGCGAGGATCGCTGAGCAGCGCTACCACGCGACGTACAGCACCGCCTGGCGCCGGTACGCCTACCTGTTGCCGCCAGCACCTGGGCAGTCTCGCGAGGCCGCGGCGCAGGAGGCGGCCACAATCGACGCGCTGCTGCGGCCGCTGGCAGGAGCGCCGCGCGACTACGCCGCGCTCGGCCGGAGCGTTCCGGCGGGCAAGAACACGACGACCCTCCTCCGGCTCTGCCGCTGCCGGCTCGTGGAGCTGCCTGCTGCACCGGGCGGGTCCGCTCCATTCGCAGCGCGGCTCGACCTCGTCGGCGACCGCTTTCTCCGCAGGCAGGTCCGCACGCTCGTGGCAACCGCCGTCGCCGTAGCGGCCGGTGTGGCGGCCGGTGACGGTGCCGCTGCCGCCGGCGGCGACGAGGCTGCCGCACTGCTCGCACTCTGCACTGGTGGCCGGCAGGAGCTGACCGCTCACCCAGCGCCGGCAGAGGGGTTGGTCTTTGTCTGCGCGGGCGGTGAGGACGAGCTTGAGCACGAGTGGCGCCTCGCGGGGGAGGAGCTGGTCGGCGGGGAGGAGGGGTGGGAGCTCCTCGACTGGGCCGACGGCGGGCCGGGCCTGCCGACCACACAGGCAGACGCGGGCGGCGGCGAGGGCGGGAGGAGGCGGGCTGCGAGCAGGCCGGGGGGCAAGCCGGCGGCGCAGGCGCAGGCGGCGGCGCAGGCCGAGGCGCTCGGTTTGCTCGAGCTGCAGGCCAAGTGCGGCGCGCCGCTCGACGCGCTGCTGGCGCAGAGGGTGCGTGCTCGAGGCCTCGGGCCGGAGGAGCGCTCCTCGGTCGCCGCGCTGCTGGAGGGCGTCTCGCGCAGGCAAGGCAGGATCGACGCGAGGCTCAGGGCGGCGGGCGTGACGCCGGCCCCTCGCTCTCGCTTGCTCGCGAGCCTGAGGCTGAGCGACGGCGGGGCTGGCGACGGCGGCGACTGCGGCGTGGGGCTGCCCGAGCAGACGACAGCCGCCGAGCGGCGGTGGCTCTCTTCTCTCTCGCCTCCGCTCGAGGGTGCGGAGATGGACGCCGCCTCGCGCCTCGAGTGCCCGAGCTGGGCGTGGGAGCGGTTTCGCGCCGCTTATGGCGACGGCGTCGATGCGGAGCTGCGCGCGCTGCAGCTGGACGCCCCGCTGGACTTGCGGGTAAACACGCTCAAGGCGACGCGGCACGAGGCGCTCGCCGCGATCCGCTCCGCCGGCTTCGCGGCGGAGCGGACGCCCTATTCGCCGGTGGGCATCCGGCTGCCCTCGCGAGCGGTTGCTTTGGGTGCGATCCCCGGGCTGCGCGAGGGGGTTGTCGACCCTCAGGACGAGGGGTCTCAGCTGGTTGCGCTGCTGCTGGGCGCAAAGCCGGGCGAGCACGTCGTCGACTACTGCGCGGGCGCAGGCGGCAAGACGCTCGCGCTCGCGGCGCAGATGCGCAACAAGGGGCGGCTGGTTGCGATGGACGTCGATCACGCGCGACTCGAGCGCGGGGCGCCGCGCCGCAAGAAGGCGGGGGTGGACAACGTGCAGACGCACGTCATCGAGCAGGGCAAGGACAAGTGGCTCAAGCGACGGAAGCGGACGTGAGGCAGCCCCCGCGCGCCTCCCACAACGCGCCGTCCACCGCCCGCGTGGCGGATCCGATCGCCCCGCCAACCCTCTCCCCGCCACCCCTCCTCCACCCGCCTCCCCTCCCCGATGCAGCTTCGACCGGGTACTCGTCGACGCGCCTTGCTCCGGCGTCGGCGCCTGGCGGCGCAACCCAGACGCCCGCTGGCTGCGCCGGACGCGTCCCATAGAAGAGCTGCTTCCCGTGCAGGCGGAGGTGCTGCAGCGCGCCGCAAGGCTCGTCCGTCCAGGCGGCACTCTGGTTTACGCCACCTGCTCGCTGCTGCCCGAGGAGAACGAGGCGCAGGTCGAGGCTTTCCTGGCCTCGGCCGACGGGGCCGAGTTTGAGCTCGCGCCACCGGAGCACTTTGGTGCGCCCTTCGACGACGGCTACCTGCGGCTCAGCCCCGCGAGGCACGGTTGCGACGGGTTCTTTGGCGCGGCGCTCGTTCGGTCGGAGGGAGGGTGGACCCGAAGGGGGAGACGCACGGCTGGTGCTAGCTGCTAGTACAGAGTAGCGCTGGCATGACAGTGACGCGCATATTCTCAGCGAAATGTCCAGCTCTGAGGCACCTCCGGAGGCAGGCCGCCGCACGCCGGCGACACAGCTCCAGCTGTCAAACTGACCCGCAGCTCCTCTCAGAGCGGGAACTGTGACGAAAGTTGACTGAGGCGATTGTCAGGAATCATCATACGGATCACAATTCACATGGTGGCTCTCTCATGACAGGAGACCGCCCGACCACTCCTGGGTGGCACTGCCACCGGTGTCGCTCGACGTCCTGTCGACAGCGTGCCGACAGCGACACATACCATGTGGGACGCGTCGAGTATCGACCTCTACTGCTTACCCAGCCTTCGAGTGTATCCTGGCTGTGGTCCCACACCCACTGGTGTCCATCTCAGAGACCGCAGCAGGAGGTCATGAGGGTCGATGGGAGAGCCAACCCCACAAAGCCTAAAAACCCAGCCCAGTAGTTATGGAACATTATTCTTTGCGAAGGGCGCTCTTGAGCGCGTTGAGGCATGACGAAACGTCAATTCTCCATTTTTCGTATCCTTTTCGAAAAGGAACACTAGGCCTCCGGAAGCGAAACGCTCTTGACACTCCGTGTGCTTCCCGCGCGCGCGTAGAGCACGGCCAAGGCTGTCGCCACACACGCGGCGGCCACGCCGCCTGCGACTGCCGCAGCAACGAGACCCGCGTCCACCTCGCCTTCTGGCGGCGGCGAGAGCGGCGATGGCACCGGCGGCGGTGATAGTGGGGGCGGGGGCGAAGGCGGAGACGGCGAGGAGGCACCGGGCGGTGGTGGAGATGGCGGCGGCGAGGGTGGTGGGGAGGGAGAGGACACTACTGATGGGGGCGGCGACGGGGGCGGCGACGGGGGCGGCGACGGGGGCGACGTCGAAGCGCTGACGTAGATGGTGTCCATCATGCCAAGGTCCTACTCTTCACAAGGTGTCAGGTGAAGAGAGCGACGTTCGCAGGCCGAGCCAGGGCACGCTGGCCTCGTGCCTCGTGCTTCAAGAAGTGGCAATGCACGACCACCTCGCCGGAAAAGTCAGCAAATACGACCCGCGTCTCCACCGAGCCTGCCAGCGCCGGAAAGGTGTCGCGAAAGTCTCCTGTCTTGCCGTACCACCCCTCGGTAGCAACCTGCCCCGTGTCCTTGGTGTACTCGACGAACTGGAAGTGGTTGACCTATGATTTCGGGCGAAAGCCGGTCAGATCGAAGCTCGTCACGAGCAGGTCGGATCGAAGCTCGCACGTGGATGTGGATCGGGTGCGGCGCCTTGCCTCTGGAGGCGGAGCAGAGACGGGTCCGAGTGAGGTGCGGGGGCGGCAGCGGGGTGGGGGCGGCGACGGAGGCGAGGGTGGCACGCCTGCCCCAGATGGTCATCGTCTCGACGGTTCCCAGCTGCGCCACGTGGGCGTACGATCCGCTGGCTCCCTGCTCGCCGTCCATTGAGGCGTAGTTGCACGAGGGTGGGTAAGAGCTCACGCCCGCCCAATCGGTGCCCGAGCACGAGCCGTACTTGTCCGAGCCGTCGCAAGTGGCGCACGAAAACGCGCAGTCCGTCGCGCAGCTTCCGCCGCTTGCGCAGAGCGCGTCACCCTCGGCTCTACCAAAGACGGCCATCGAGCAGTCGTCACCGATGCCCAGCCAGTATGTGGCGGCGGCATCGTCGCAGCAGCCCGTCTGCTCCACGGCGATGGACCAGCTCGCTGACGACGCGGTGGAGGTGAGGTCGTTCAGGTACCATGGCTTGCTGATGGACGTCTGATCCGCGGTGGGGGCGCTCATGCTCACGGCGCCGCCCGACACCACGAGCGTGACGAGGTTCTGCACCGAGGCGGCCTCGTAGTTGGTCACGCTGCTCGAGTAGGCGGTTTGGAGAAAGTACGTCCCTGCGGTGTCGCACTTGACCGCGAGCGAGACCCGCTGCGCCTGAACGAGCACGAGGTGGTCCACGTGCGGACCGCTGCGCGCCGTATCGAGGTAGACCCCATCGACGGCGAGCAGGTAGGAGGAGCACTCCCCCGACGTGGTGGCTGTGCTCACAGAGGCGGGATCTCCCACGTCTGCCGTCTGGAGGGCCGTATTGATCTCGAGCTCGAGGATGCGGTCGCCAGCCGCGTTGACAACGTCGAAGATCTGCCACTCGCCCGGTGCCATGGCGTGCTGGGGCTGGTACTGGCCGTTTACGGCCCATGCGTCTGTCACGCTCGAGTACGAGTATGAAGCGCCGATCGAGTCGGTCGCCCCGACGCGGCCATGTAGGTCCGTGTAGGTCCACACAGTGAAGGGGTCGGTCGAGGTGTCCGAGTTGTCGAGGGCTATGTGGTGCACCACCATCGTGACTCGCGCCATCGCCTGCAGTGCCGTCGGAAGATCGCTCGCACTGGACGGCTCCACGCGCAGCCCGCCGACCAGACCGCCCATCACTTGGAAGGTGGACGAGCCGTGGTGGTGACTGTGGTACCAATGGAAGCCGGGGTGGTGGTCAGACGGGAGCTGGTATGCATACGTGTGGCTCTCGCCCGGCTCCACCTCGACAAAGATCGAGTCCACGGCCGGGTCGACGTGCAGGCCGTGCGTGTGCAGGTTCACCGTGTTGGGCGAGTGCATCGTGTTTGCGGTGACCGCTCCCGTTGGGTTTGCGCCGAGGCTGTTGGTGAAGGTGACAGTCAGCGTCGCGCCCGGCGATGTCACAATCGTGGGCCCAGGCACGGTGCACGAGCTGCCGTAGCAGTAGCAGCGTGTCGTGAAGGCGGCAAAGTTGGCAATCGAGGCGGTGCAGAACTCGACGGAGAGGGCGATGGTGCTCGCGCTCACCTCTTGCGGCTGTGTGAGCGTTTCGGCAGCACCAAGGCCGACGATGTTGCTGTTGAGCAGGAGGCACCCATCGGTGGCGTCGCAGGCGAGCTGCGCCGGGCAGGCCCACAGCAGGACGAGCATTGTTTGTTGCAAGCCAGCAGCCGCGCGCTGTTACGCGCTGTTGGCAGAGCGGACGTGCCCGCAGCACAACGAAAAGCGACGGAGTGAGCTGTGAGCTGTGAGGGTCCGCCGCAGGCGACGGAGGACAAAACGTTACAAACGGCGGGGAACTATGAAAAAACAAAATTTTTAGTCGCCTTCGGGCGGGCTGCGCGGCCGGTCGAGGCCGGACTCGGACCGGCTCGCACGGTCGACTCGCACGGCTGGCCGCCGCCGCGCGAGCGCTGGCGCAGCCGGGAGCTCGTGGTCATTTTTCTCTTCGAGCTCACCTGCTCACATCGACAGCCTTCGATGCTCGCCGTCTGCTTTGGCTGGGTCTCGCCCGCCAGTCCGCTCGGGTGCGGTGCTGCCGACGGAGCGTCGTGGCTGCGCGCGCCGCCAGCAACTGTCGCGCTGGTGGCGACGCAGCCGCAGGAGCGAGGCGTGGCGGCCGGCCGCAAGGCGGTGCTCGGCTCATCGCGGCAGCGCGCGCGCTCCAAGCACCAGCTGATCACGCTCTTCCTCCGCGCTCAGTCGGCGCAGCAGCGCGGGTCCACCTCGCTCGCCCGCTCTCTGCTCCAGCGCTGCCTGCGCCTCGACTCTGCCGACGCGCATGCGGCGCTCGCCCTCGCCCAGCTTGAGGCGGCCGCCGGGTACCCGGAGCGCGCTCGCGAGCTCTTCCTCTCGGCGCGCGCAGCGAGTCCGGCCAACCTGAAGCTCGCGCATGCGCACGCCGTCTTCGAGGCGCGGTGCGGCCGTCCCGCCGCGGCGCGCGCCGCCTTTGGCGCGTGTGAGGCGATTGCGCCCGGCGCGCACTACACGGCGCACGCGCTCGGGCAGCTGGAGGAGTCGCTCGGGCGGACCGAGGCGGCACGCGCGGCCTACGCGCACTGCTCCGACTCGCCCACGGTGCTCGCGGCGTGGGCCGCCCTCGAGGCTCGTCACGCCAACGTGAGCCAGGCGCGCTCGCTGTACCGCGCCGCCTGCGCCGCGGCGGCGGGAGGCGAGGGGGTGGGAGGCGAGGGGGCGGGAGGGGCGCAGGAGGGGGAGGGGTGGCCGGGGAGCAGCCGCGGCGGGCGCGGCGAGGCGGAGGCGGAGCTGCTGCGCGAGTGGTCCTCCTTTGAGGAGCGGTGCGGCAACGGCGGCCGCGCCCGCTCGCTGCTCGCTCGGGCGCCGGGCGACTCGCGCGCTCCTCGCGAGCAGGGGAGCGCCTCCCGGACGCTTCTCGGAGCCTGCCTGTAGGCGCGGGCGGCGGCTCCGCGCTCCGCCGCGTCGCTCGTCGCGTCGGCAGCGCCGAGGAAGGAAGGCGGGTGAAGGGCGTGCTCCGGCTGACCCCGTGCCTCGTCGGGACCGCAGGCGACGCTGGAGTGGGGTAGCCGCCGCTACTCGTCGGCGAGAGAGATGCTGTGGAAGGCGCGCGCTCACCAAGCGAGAGCCCGCCGTCGCGCAATCTGCAGCCGGGAGCGAGAGCTGGCAAGGGCAAGAGCTGGGCCGGCGGACGAGGGCCAACCGCCGCCCACCGCTCCCCCGCGCAGGCGACGCAGCGAGAGCGGCGGCGGCTCGCAAAGCCGGATGCCTCCCCCGCGGGCAGACGCGCCTCCCTCTCTCGGCCCTCCTCACCGCCGCGCGCCTTGCTGCGCCGCGCTCTCCCCCTCAGCAGCCTCCCGCAAGCTGTAGGCTGCTGCAGCTCTACAGCGGGTGGGCGTCGCTCGAGGCGCGCGCGCGGCACGGCGGCGTCGAGCGCGCTCTCGCTCTGCTCGGCGAGGGCGCGGCTCTCCTGCACGAGGAGCAAGGGGAGGGGCGCGAGGAGCAAGGGGAGGGCCCCCTCACCGCCGCACCTCCGGAGGCGGCGGGCGGGTCCGGAGCGGCAGGCGGGTCGCCCCTCTCTGAGGCGGCGCCGCTGTCGCCCCTCTCGGCGCTGTCGCCCCTCCCGGCGGCGGGGCACCTCTTCCAGTGCCGCGGCGCCCTCCTCCACCGAGCAGGCCGGCTCGAGGCTGCGCGAGCCGCGTACCGCTCCGCAGTGCGACACGGGTGCGGCGCTCCCGCGTTTGTCGGCTGGGTGAGAGGGGGAGGGGGCGGAGGGGTGCGAGAGGCGGCATCCCAAAGCCCAAAGGTTTGCGGGCCACCTCGGTAGGCGCTGCTCGAGGAGGAGGCGGGGGAGCACGGCGAGGCGGCGGGCCTCTTCTCGCGCGGCGCGGACCTCGAGCCGGAGCACGCGCCGCTGCACAACGCGCACGCCGCTTTTGCCGAGCGGCGAGGCGACACCGACGGGGCGCGCAGCATCTTCCGCGCCGCTTGCCGGCCGGGCGCGTGCGGGCAGGCGCGCAGCTTCGTCGGCCCGGACCTATCTCGCTGCTCTGCGCTGCTGCACGGCTGGGGCCAGTTCGAGCAGCGGGCGGGCTACGAGCGGCGCGCGGCGGTGCTCTTTGAGCGGGCGGTGCGGCGGTCGGTCGGCCGGTCGGCCGAGGAGAGGCGAGGTGCCGAGGCGCGAGGCTGGTCTCTAGGCGCGGCTCGGTCGCGGGTGTGCAGACGACTGCGCGAGGGCGTGGCACGCGCTCGGGTCGGTGCGGCTGCGGCAGCGCCGCTGGGACGACGCGCTCGAGGCGTTTGAGCGCGGCCTCGCCGGCTCTCCCCGCTCCTCGCCCCTCCTTCTCGGCGCCGGCCTTGCGCGGGGCAGCCCGTTGGTCCGAGGGCGCGGGACGGGGAAGCGTCGCCCCGTAGGCGCCGGCCTCGCCCGGGCGAGCTTGCAGCAGCACGAGCCGGCGAGAGAGCTCTTCCGGCGGGCCGTCGCGGAGGAGCCGCGGCACGGGAGGGCGTGGCGGGCGTGGGGCGTGATGGAGGCGCGGCTGGGCGAGGTGGAGCAGGCGCGGCGGGTCTACTCGGACGGGCTGCGCAGCTGCCGCGGCCACGCGCCGCTCTGGCAGGTGGTGCGAGAGGGGCGGCCGCATCGCTAGACCCTCGCTGCACCCCGCCCCCCCGCCCCTTCTCCGACCCCTCAGGCGGCTAACCCTAACCCTAACCCTAACCCCTCAGGCGGCGGCGCGCCTCGAGAAGGAGGCGGGCGAGGCGGACAGAGCGAGGCGGATGCTGCGCGCCGGCCTCCGCGACTGTTCCGCCGGCGAGCGCGTCGAGGGCGCGGGCGGTGGAGGAGGAGGAGGAGGGGACGACGGGCTGCTTTTGTCGTGGGCTGCGCTCGAGCTGGGCGAGGGCCGGCTGGCGCAGGCGCAGCAGCTGCTCGAGCGCGCTCGCGCCGCGGGCGGCGGCGGAGGCAGCCGTGCGCGCGAGCTGCAGCCGAGTTGTGTCTGGGACCCGTCCGTGAGTTGTGCCCGGCGTGTCGCTCAGGCGGGAGGACGCACCAGCTGCAGGCGGTGCTGCTCGCGCGGCAGGGCCTCGGCGCAGACGCGCGCGCGGCGTTGCGCGAGGGGCTCCGGGCCGCGCCCGGCCACGCGCCGCTGCACACGCTGCTCGGGTCGATGCTCGACGCCGACAACGACGTCGAGGGGGCGCGCGCCGCGTTTCGGGAGGCGCTGCGGCTGCATCCGGGCGACGGGCGCACTTTCCACGCGTGGGCGCGGCTCGAGGCGCGGCTGCTCAATTGGGAGGGGCTGCGGCTGCTCAACGAGCAGGCGCAACAGGCCTTCCCGCCCTCTCGCGGCGGCGCGGTCGGCGGCGTGTCCTTCCCGGACGACGTCGTCGTATAGAAGAGCTCCAGCCAGAGAGGGCGGGGGCGGAGCGTGCCTTGGCTCCTGTGGTTTTGGGTCGGACGAGACGAGCGCATGTGTTTTGTGTGTGTGAGCTGAGAGTCGGGGTACGTTGCTCTTGTCGCTCTCCGGCTCGGTCTCTCGTTCCCCCCGTGTTTTTGATCGTGATGGAATTTCTGTGCATGTCGTCCAATGTGCAATGAGCGCGATCGGCGGTGCGGTGTGGTGGAGCTCAGCAGAGGTGCGGTTGCGGAGCTGGCCTGCGGGGCCTTCTCTAGCCTCTTTTTTTTGGCCGCTTTTATTGGCCCGCGGGCCGCCCGCGGAGCGCGGTGACCGCGGTGTTCGCCGCTCTTTTTGCCCCTAACTGTCGTGTATCGACCTCGCACAACAGAGCGCGGTTTTTTAGATTGCCGTCGTTGAAACCATGGCTTAGACGATCAGCGTTTGACTAGAGCTGGCACGAGATGCGCCACGGTGCGTGGCGCCTTCCGCACCCGGTGACCGGGCGGCACTCTGGGCCGGTCACTCTCTCCGCTTCTCGTCTACCGAGACACACGTAGAGGACACGACAACGACACACACACGGGGAAACGACGGGGGTAGCTGAAGACTGTAGACTCGGGCGCGGCCTCCATGGCCCCGCACCCGCGCAGGTAACAGCGACGCTGGTCAGCAGAAGAGTCCGGCTCGCCAAGTGCCGTACAGGTGAAGGTTTTGTGCCGCCCCTTGCGGCGCCGCCGGGGCGGAGGAGGCTGCCGCGCGCCGTCGGGAGCGGCCTCTCGCCCTCGTCGCCGGCGCCGCTGCAGCCTCGCTCGCGGCGCGTCCAAAGAGCCGCTCGTTGCGCCGCTCGTTGCGCCCCACCGCGCGCGCCTCCACCGCAGCACGTGCCGGCGGCGGCGAGGGGCACCGCCGCGCCCGCGCAGCGGCGGCGGCCACCGCCTCTGCGTCCAAGTCCGCGGCTGCGGCGGCGCGGGCGGCGGCCACCTCCTCCTCGCTGAGCTGGATGGCGCGCGCGTCCGCGACGAGGAGGAGGCAGCCCTCCTCGTCAAGCTCCGCCGCGGCGCGGTGCAGCACAGCGTAGGCCTGCCCTCCGCACCCGAGCCCGCTCTCGGCGTCCGCGGCGGCGGCCGCAGCGAGATCCTCGCGGCGGGCCCGCGCGAGCAGCGCCAGCGAGAGGCGCAGGTTGCCTGGGGTCGGGGCTTGGGGTCAGGGGCAGGGTCGGAAGCAGCGGTAGCGGAGAGGCGCAGGGCGTGCCGGTCGAGTCGGCGGCGCACGGCGCGACGCTCTCCTCCCTCTCCTTCTCGTCCTCCTCGCGCGCATCTCCCTTGCCGCCGCCCCACCCCTCCCACCCCGCCCACTCGGCCCAGCTGCCCGCGCCGCCCCACAGCCGCGACAGCAGCCCCGCCTCCAGCCGCGACAGCAGCCCCGCCTCGGCGGGCGCCGCCCGGCCGACTGCACCGCCACCGCCGCCCTCCGACAAAGACGAGGACTCCTCGTCCTCGTCGTCGTCTTCGTCGTCGTCCTCGTCGTCGTCGAGGCGAGCGCCGGGAGGCTGCTGCGCGTCGCCGGCGGCCGGGCCTCGGCATCCCAGCAGCACCGCTCACATGCTCACGAGGTGCGAGAGCGGCACCACCCCGGCCTGCGGCGGTCGGGGCGGGGTCGGGTGCGAGGCGAAGGTGTGGCGCGAGGTGCGAGGCGAAGGAGAGGCGGGCCCTCGGGTCGGGGGGGGGTGAGGCCGGGAGGGTGCGGGGGGGCGAGAGGGGGAGAGCGCTCGCCCAGCAGGCGGACAGCCACTGCAGCGCCGCGAGGCTCGCGGCGGCCTTGAGCTGCTGCTGCGCGGCGCTTACGCGGCCAAAGAGGGCGGGGTCGCGGGCTTCGAGGAGGTGGCAGAGCGCCGCAACCTCGAGCGCGGCGCCTCCGGGAGAAGGAAGCCGGGAGAGCAGCAGGGAGAGCAGCGCCGCCGCGTCCTCGCCGCCACCGCACACGCAGACGGCGGCGCCAGCCAGCAGGTTGACGCCCTGCCAGTAGCCGAGCGGGTGGCGCAGCGCGCACCACTGGTGCAGGACCGCGAGCACCTCGTCCCGGTGCGCCGCCGCCGCCGCGTCGGGCACGCCGAGCCGCTTGCGGCCGCTGCGGTGGGCGTCGAGCCGGATCTGCTCTGACTCTGCGGGCTCCGGCTCGGAGCTGGCGCGGTGGCTCGGCGCGGCGGCGGCGGCGGCGCGGGCCTCGGCGAGCCAGACGCGGGACACGTCGGGCCAGGTGGGGGTGGGGAGGAGAAGCGGGGAGGAGTGGACTGTCGCCGGGGAGGCCGGCATTGAGCACCGCGATTTTTTTTGTGCAGTGAGCCCAGCGAAAGGCGGGCAGAGGAATGTGTGAGGCAGCGACACTCTGAGGGACGCCTGTTTCTACCCTTTTCACGAGCTCGAAGTCCTTTAGTCAGCGCGCGTCTCGCGCTGTCCTAGACGTCGTGCCCCTGGTGCTTTCTCCTTTAAGAGCCAGCAAAACCTTTCCGCGCTCAACGGAGTCCTGCTCAAACGCCATGACCCAGACGGGAGTGGGGCCAAAAGCAAAAGGAAGAGGATTGGGTGGCCGAAAAGGAAAGGAAAAGAAGATCGAGTATAGCCAAAAAGAAAAAGGAAAAGGAAAGGAAAAGAAGATCGAGTATAGCCAAAAAGAAAAAGGAATCAGATCGTGAGCGACGAGACTCGAACTCGCGCGGGCAGAGCCCAATTGATTTCGAGTCAATCCCCTTAACCGCTCGGGCACGCTCACAGTCGAACCGGGAGCCACTCGATGCCGGGGAGGCGTTCGTGCAGCTTTCCGATTTGTGTGATGATTGACGCCAGCTTCACTGCCTGATATAGGTATAATATAAAAAATTAATAATTAATTTTTATGATAAGATTAAGTATAAAAGAATTTTATTATTATTATTAAAGGTGTGTATGGTGTGGTGTTAGTAGTAGTATATTGGGGGTGTGTATAATTAATATTAGTAATAGTAGTAGTAGTAGTAGTAGTAGTATATTGTGTGTAGTGTGTAGTGTTTGGAGGGTGGTACAGGCGTCCGAATTCAGACGCCTTTTTTAGGACCATGCTGAAGGCGTCGGGGATGTACTATAGATCGCGACGCCTGTGTGGACAAGGCCGAAGGCGGCATGAGGAGGGAGAGTAGTTGAAATTCGAGAGTCGACTTTGATGGAGGCGAGGCGCGCGGGAGTAGTTGACGGATCGCTCGAGTAGTTGACGGATCGCTCGGCTACGGCGGAGGCGGCAGAGCACGTCCGCTCGGAGTCGAGGTTGGCACAGGCGTCTCGAGAACTGGCGAGAAGAGCGCCGGCCGTGCGAGGCGACACGCTCGAAGACGAAGGCGATGCAGAGCTCAACCTCTGGGCCGGCGCGGGGGCCCCCGGCCCACACCGTGCGCCGCGCAGCAGCGCGGAAACGGGGCTCCGGCGCTCATACTCGCTCATACCACCGACTTCCCGATCTAACCCGGTCTAACAGAGGGCAGATTTGGAGAGATCTCGAGGAGTACATACAGATAGACCCTCCAACCATCAGAAAACTCCGACCTGATCGGTCGTACTGACCGCCGACAGATCACTGCAGACAGCAGACAGGCCGACGTCTGCACGCGGCCGGCCGGGCGAGAGGCTTGACACGATCCGACCCTGCGACCCTGACGCTGCTGCTCTAGCTATCAGCCATGCACTGCTGACTGCTGCCACAATGTGCGACCTGTGCTGGCCCACTTGGCGGCCTTCCCGGTCAGTGGTGAGGCGCAGTTCAGAGCTGTCGATGGCGCGATGCCGCACTGGTCCCACATTGGTGACACGAGACCACCAAGTTTGCCGGTCCAAGAGAGAGGCACCGGCGCTGTCCTGAGAAGGTGCGTGGTCCCTCTTGACTGCCCATGCGCGCGAGGCTGTGTAGGCATAGCCTCGAGAGTGCCAGCAGCCCATCCGAGGTGACGCGCATTGCGCCAGAAGCGTGCACGCAGCTGGAAGGACACCTTCCTACTGGCCGTACGATCAGGTCGTCACTGAATGCTTAATACTAAGGCCGCGAGCTATGCAGGTGATCAATTGTGCATCATGGCACGGTCAGCAGCGCCGACAGGCTGTCGCAAGGCGTGATAGCATGGCCGCAAGTTCGGAGTTCGCCGAATTCCCATGAAAACAAGTAAAAAATCGCGAAAAAAGAAAAAAACTCCAAAAAATCGGCGCCTGCGGCGGGCCATGGGACCCCATCTCCCCCCCGCATGGACACCCTCTGGGCCCCCCGCGCCGGCCCAGAGAGCTCAACGGTACAGCTGACGGCGACGGCGCTGGCGGCAGAGGCGCTGGCCGATCGCTCGGCTACGGCGGAGGCGGCAGAGCTCGTCCGGTCGGACGCAGTCGAGGCCGGCGGAGGCGTCTCGCGCGCTGGCCCGAAGGGCGCCGGCCGTGCGAGGCGCGGCATCACGCTCGAAGACGAAGGTCTTGACGGAGGCGATGCCTTGCTCGACGGTACACAGCAAAACTACGAGCATGGTAACGGGGCTCGTTACGGGCCCTCGAGCTCGTAGGACCGACCTCGTAGGTAGGGTGCCCACAGTGTGTGTGTGTGTGTGTCCACACGCCAAGGGCTTATGCTCTGGCGAGACGTGAGGCGCATGCGCCCAGGAGGGGAGGGGGCATGTGTAACGACACTGCTAGAGATGCCTTTCGGGGCCCAGAGATAAAACTTCTGTGATGCCATGCGTGACCTAGTAGTGTCCCCAGCTATGGGCGTGTCCACGTTGGAGCCAGGTGTGGTGTGGGCGCGAGAATAGCTCCGCCGTTCATGGAGGCAACCGATGCGAGTCGACTGGTGTGTGTCGTCGTGGTTTCGTATCAAGAATACTCACTCACACGGTGCCCACAGGGCCCAAAAAAAGAATTTAAACAAAACAACTCTCTCTCACAGCAAAAAGAAAGGGAAAAAGAAATGGGCAACCCCCTATCGCAGCACGTCGTGATGCTGTTGGCCAGTCGAGAAATTGAGATTGTGAGGGAGGGACGCTAGGGATTCTCAAAGGTATGGCCGGATCCAGCCTTGAAAGTACGAGATCGCGCGCGCTTCGCGCGCTGCACCGCCTGTTCTCCGCGGCTGAGTGACGACGCGTGCCGTGTGCCAGCACAGTTGGGCGCGCGCGGCGCGACGGCGCCCGCGAGGGAAGGCGCGGGTGCAGCGGCCGCCGGCGGTCGTACCGCTTGCCGGCCAGCGCAGCAGCGGCCAACGCAGCGGCCGCCGGCGCAGCAGCCAGAGCAGCCGGTGCGCGCATTGCGAGGCGAGTACTGCCGTCCGGCAGCCTTGAGGCGGCCGGGCGGCAGTACTCGTTGGACCGCGCCCGCGAGGGAAGGCGCGGGTGCAGCGGCCGCCGGCGGCCGTACCGCCCGCCAGCCGGCGCAGCAGCGGCCAGCGCAGCGGCCGCCGGCGCAGCAGCCCCAGATCAGCCGGTGCGCGCCTTGCTTGCGAGGCGAGTACTGCCGCCCGGCAGCCTTGAGGCGGCCGGGCGGCAGTACTCGTTCGAACTTTGCGAGCCGTGCGCGCGCCGAGGCGCCCGCGGCGCGCGCCCGCCCGGCTGCCAGTAGGAGGCGGCGCAATATGGCCTATAGTACAGCCCTTGAGGAGGAGGAAGAGGCTGGCTGGCAGTGCTGTATGCCGCCGGGGGCAGTTTTTGGGTGCTGTCCCCATCCCAGGGGGCTGCAGGAGGCGTCCGCAGCCGGGACAACCCGCGCCCCCCCAGCCGAGGCCGGTCGAAGCCCACTTGGGCACAGCCATGAGGAGTCCTCTTGGTGCTCCTGGCGGCCGTTGGAATGGCGAGCGCGCGCCGATGGGGGGGGGGGGGGTCTTGCTTGCTCCACACCGAGCGCCCGCATCGGTCCAGACCGGCGTGCCCAATGAGGGGTGGCCTGCACAAGGTCTGAGCCGCGGGCGCTCGGCGCCAAGTGCAGTGTCACGCTCGCGCTGGAGCGGGACACAATGGGAAACCCTCGTTTCCTATGAACTCGGTCCCCCAACGGAAGAGGCCTCGCTCCTATTGGAACTGGCCAACATCAGATTTGCCTCGTGCGTCCCTTTTTGAGTCGGAAAGCTATTTTCTTTTGGGTCCTGTGGGCACCCTATCGTAGGACCTACGAGCTCGAAGTTGGTAAACCAGCCTTGTAACGAGCCTGGATACGACCCGGCGCAGCAAAATGCGGGTTTAAAGAAAAGGAGACGCTCTGCAAACCCTATCCTAAAGCAAACACACAGACACGAAAACACGAATCAAAAGTGCGCTCCTGCGCCTGCCAATTACGAGCCCTGTTACGAGCTCCTCGACCTCGTAAAGCAGAGGGAAGGCCAGCAGCGAAACGGCTCGCGGCAGATTGACGCACAACGCATCTCGGCGTATCTCGGCGTATCTCGGCTGATCTCGGCTGATCTCGGCTCATCTCGGGCCATCTCGGGCCATCTCGGGCCATCTCAGCGCATCTCGGGCCGCGGCGGCGGGGAGGGCGGCGTCCGGCGACGGCGAGGGCGGCGGCAGCGAGGGCGACGGCAAGGCGGCGACGGCGGAAGCAATGGCGGCGGTGGCGGCGGTGGCGTCGCGAGGGTGGCGGCGGTGGCGGCGAGGGCGTGGCGGCGACGGTAACGGCGAGAGGGTCACATCTGTGGAGTCGATCCGTCAACGGCGGCGCGGCGGCGAGCTGGATGGCCAGCGAGCGTGGCGGCGACAGCGGCAGCGGCGGCAGCGTCGAGGGCGGCAGCGTCGAGGGCGGTGGCGGTGGCGGCGGCGGTGGCGGTGGCGGTGGCGGTGGCGTCTAAGGGCTCGGGTGTATACAGGGCCGAGGGGGCGATACGCGGGTGTGAGGGGTTGGGCGCCTCCCCGGTGTCGCCGGAGCGCCATCTCGGACTCGGCGAGCAGCTACTCGGCGGCGCCAAACGGGATGGAGCTGCGAGACGGGTGGCGGGAGCGGGTGTCGGCCCGTACTACATCGCCTTCGTCGCCGGCTCGGGTGTATACAGGGCCGAGGGGGCGATACGCGGGTGTGAGGGGTTGGGCGCCTCCCCGGTGTCGCCGGAGCGCCATCTCAGACTCGGCGAGCAGCTTCTTGGCGAGCAGCAGCATGCGCCTTCCCCTCATGCAGCTTTCTAGCAGCTCTCTCCTATGACTGCAGAGCGCACGCGGAGCGCATAGACCAGACTGCATTATGCTCACCGTCTCGTTCTTAAAGTTCGACCGCTCCGCGCCCAGTTTGATCAGACACCTTGTTGAAGCCCTCGAAGCCAAAGCACCAGTAGCCGCGGGGCGGTCCATAGCGCCATATGTCAGTCGCGAGGTGGGACAGGAAGTGGTGCTTCGGCCGCTTCAATCCATTGTACTCGGGCACAGCATCAAAAAGGGCAGTCTCTTGGCGCTTTCTTACTAGGACGCCGAGGCCCCGCACGGGGAAGAGTCCGAACGCCCGGCCGGGCAACTAGGTCATTGAGGCCCCGCCCCTCTCCCGGAAGACGCGCGCCGGCCCGGGTGACTCGCTTGCGAGGTAGATCCCGTTCCAGCCAGAGGCCGCGTGACCACCACGGGGACGGCTGGTCGAAGGAGGAGAGGTCATCCGGATGTGGGCGGGACGCCCCCGGGCACCTGGTTGCTCTCCTCTTCCAGAGTCCCTCCCGACGGGGACCGGTCTTGGGCCATTCCAAAACGGCCAGGCCGCTCGCTTAAGGCTGATTGGCTAGACGAGCGGCCTACCTCCAACGGGGCGGTCTGGATCACGGGGGATGACATCCTGCCTCCCGGCACGCCGGGAGGAGGTGGTTGCTCCGCCGCCGGACCGCCCTCTCCACCACCCTCGCCCAGGGATCTACAACGCTGTCTTAAGGTCCGACAGGTTCGGCACCGGGCACCGCCTCGGTCGGTATACAAAATGCGCCTGCGGGCGGACCCTCACAGATCACAGATCACTTAAGCGCCTGAGCTCCTCCCGAGGCTGAGCTCCTCCCTGCATCTCTGTAGAATGTCCCTTGTTACGTGAGAGAGTGCGTTGTGTTAGAGTTTTGAATGCGTCCCAAATGGTAAAATTCTTTTTCTCACAGTGTCGCGAGCGAATGCCCGCCACTCCGCCGCGCGGCGGCCGGGCTCCCTCGCTCCGCCGGGCGACCATCTTCGCCCTCGCCCTCACCGCGCTGCTCGTCGTCATGCGCTCGACGTGGCCGGCGCCGCCGCCGCCTCCTCACCGTGAGCCGCAGCCTCCGCTGCAGCGCCAGCCCGCTCCGGGCGGCGGCGGCGGCGGCGGCGGCCCAGCTCCCTCCAGAGCCGCTCCGGCCGCCGCCACCGCCGCCACCGCCGCCACCGCCGCCACTCCCGCCGCCGCCGCTCGCGCTGCCGCCGCCTCTGCGCGCCCGCCGCTGCGCGTCGGCCTGCTCATGCTCATCGTCGACCGCTTCCCGCCGTGGTGGCCCTACCTGGTCGCCACCTACGCGCGCAACGCGCCTCGCTTCACCCTCATCGCCGTCCACACCGCCGGCCGGCGCGCGGCCGAGAGCAGAAGCCGGCCGGCGGGTCGCACCGCCCACCCACACCCCGCCCCGATCCCTGGCCCGTAGGCACGCGGCCGGCGCGGGCGAGGCGGTGGACGACTCGCACGTGCGGTACGAGCACGTCCCCCTCGAGCAGCTGCGGCGCCGGTTCGTGGCCAAGCTCGGCGCGGGCGAGGCGCAGGCGAGCGCAAAGCTCTCGAGTGGCAAGGGCCTGTCGGACCTGAAGCCGTTCTACGGGCACGTGTTCGACGACCTGCTGGGAGGGTACACGCACTGGGGCTGGGTCGACTGGGACATCCTCCTCGGCGACCTCGCCGCCGTCGTCGGAGAGGAGGCGCTCTGGGCGAGCGACGCGGTCACCTTTGCGGGCGCCACGCTCGGCTTCGCCTGGGCGGGTGGGTCGCGGAGACGGAGGAGAGGGGGCCGAGTCGAGGGGTGTCCCGCCCCAGCACGCCGCCCCCTTCCCCCGCCCGCAGGCCAGCTCACTATCTTCCGAAACTCGGCCGAGACGCGAGAGCTCTACCGCGTCGACGACAACCACCTCGCGCTCGGCTTCAAGGCGCCATCTCCGGGAGGGGTCCGAGGTAGGCCCCGCCTCACGCCCCCACCACTGCCGCCCCGCCCTCCGCCGCAGTCGACGGGCGACGGGCAGTCTGGGTGGGAGGAGCGCACCTTCCTGCGAGAGACGCTCCGCAAGAAGAAGGACCTCACCATCCACTTCCACATGGGCGGCCCTGCCTAGACTCTTCCGAGACACTTCCGAGACACTTCCGAGACACCTCCGAGACACCTCCGAGACACCTCTGAGACAGCCCAGATGGACACTCCTAGACACACTTCAGATTGGCCGAGCCTAGGCGCCCAGATGGACTACAAGGCGCAGTGGCTCACGTGGGTCCCCTTTGACCACTACTGGCACGAGGGCCGCATCCTCCGATGCTCCGCCCCCCCCTACTCCAAGGACGGCCGACCGCCGCTGCTGCTCCCCAACCGGTCCCGCTGGCGCGAGCAGGCGAGGGGTCGCCCCGAGCCTCGCACCGGCCTCTGGCCCCCGGGGACCCGACCCCCTCGAGCCCCTCGAGCCCCTCGCCCCCCTGGGCCCACAGGTGGAGTGGATCCAGCGCGACCCCGACGGCTTTTACCGCTCAAAGGACCGCGTCTGCCTCCGGTGGGCGCCCTCCCGCCCTCCTCGCCGAACCCCCGTCCCACGACACGTCCGCGACGCGTCCGCGCCTCGCCCTGCCGGGTGGGACCTCCTCACCCCTCCTCCCCTCCTCCCCCCCCCCCCCTCCCCCTCCGCCAGGTGGGACCTCGCCTCCTCGCCGTGGAGGTGCTGCCCGCACTCGCTCGGCGTCTCGTACGTCTGGCGAGCAGGCGAGCCAGGGGCCAGGGGCTGGGCAAGCGGCTAGGGCTAGGGCTGGGGTTGGGGTTGGGGTTGGGGTTGGAGATAGGGTTGGGGTTGGGGCCAGGGCTAGGATTAGGGCTTAGGGCAAGGGGCTAGGGCTAGGGCTTGGGCTAGGGCCAGGGCCAGGGCTGGGGTTAGTCTCGTACGTCTGGCGAGCAGGCGAGCTGCGCGCTGTCGAGTCGCCCTACCCGGAGGCGGAGGAGGCCACGCGGGCAGAGCTCGCCGCCGTCGCCTCCGCCGCCGGCGCGCGCCGCCGCGTGGCGGGCGGGCGGTACGGGCTCTGCCAGGAGGGCGCCTTTTTCCACGCCGGCCTCTCGCCCACCCCCGCGGCGCCCGACTGCGCCGCCGGCACGTGGGCGCTGCTCGATGACATCGGCCGCTTCAGCGGTCAGCTGCGGGTGCTGAGAGGCGGTCGATGCGAGAGCCGGAGGGGGAGGCCGAATGGAACACGGTGACACGCGTAGAGCGACCTCAGACGTCTCCGAGAGCCGACGCCATCTCTCGACGGCGAGTGGGCGAGACCGGACCGGCTCACGCTCAGAACCGAGAACGCAGGTGAGGTGTCACAATTAACCGTGTAGGCTGTAGCGGCTAGCGCTTGACTCAACTTATTCACAGCATGCAGAGCGTCTCGCGCCTCTCAATCTCGTGCGTCAGTTTTTTCAGTATAGTTTTTCAGACGGTCAGTCTAGCTCCCAGTCTTCCCACCAGCTCCAGCCACGCTCGCGCCGCCGCCACGTCACGCCGCGCGTGCTCGAGCACCTTGCCGAGCGGCTTGTGGTCGGCGTCAAAGAGGGCGACGCGCGCATACAGCCCCGCCTCGAGGCGGAGCCAGCCGCTCGCGCCGGCCCACACCGGGGAGGGGGCGGCGGAGGGCGCTGCAGAGTCGGCCACCTCTCCGCCGGGCGCCTCTGCTGCGAGGGTCTCTGCTGCGAGGGTGACCATCAGGCTGACGTCTGAGGCGCTCGCCGCGAGCAGGTAGCGGCGCAGCAGCGAGCACGCCTCGGGGCGGCGCAGCTCGCCCAGACGCGGCTCGCCCGGGCGCGGCTCTGCCGGCGCGAGCTCCTCCTCCTCCTCGGCAGAGAGAGGCAGCTCGCACTGGCCTCGCAGCACCGCCAGCGCGCCCGCGGCGCCAAGACAGTCCTCCTGCGGGAGAGTAGCCGGGAGTAGCCGGGAGTAGCCGGGAGTAGCCGGGAGTAGCCGAGAGTAGCCGGGAGTAGCCGAGACAGGTCTCCCGCGGGGCGGCGGTGGGGTGGTGCCACCGCCTCGCCTGCCCGCCACCGCTACCCGCCCGCGCCTGCTGCGCCGCGACGAGGCCCTCGACGACGCGCGACGCGGCCAGCGCCTCGCCGACCAAGCCGGCCAGCGCCTGGGGCAGAGGTGGCGGTGGGCGCGGGTCACTGCCGGGGGTCAGGGGTCGGGCCCCTTCGCGAGCCTCTGCGTCGCCTCTGCGGCCGCCTCGCCGCCCGCCTCGCCGCCGCCCGCCTCGCCGCCGCCCTCCTCGCCGTTCGCTCCGGCGCCCCTGAGGCCGAGGCGGAGGAGGCGGCTGTGGAGGAGGGAGGAGAGGCGTGCGGGGGCGTCGTGGAGCAGAGTCCTCCCTCTCCCCGCCACGCGCCCCGCCTCCAGCTACCCGCCTCCAGCTACCCGCCTCCAGCTACCCGCCTCCAGCTACCCGCCTCCAGCTACCCGCCTCCAGCTACCCGCCTCGCCTCCCGCCGAGGTGGAGCAAGGCCGCCTCTGCGTCGGCCGAAGGGGCGCCGCCCACCCACAGCCTCGCGTGGCGGCCTTGGGGAAATGTCCCGGACGCGTCACGGACACCTCGTGCAGCCAGCCCGCCGCCTCGCTCGCGGCGGCCTTGGCCCCGCTTCCGCTCGCGGCAGTGCGACGCGAGCAGCTTCGCCGCCATGGCCGCCGCGCCTACCCGGCGGGCCTCCCGAGGTCTCGATGCTGCTGGAGAGAGAGGTGTACGGCTCGCCGCGCCGGCCGCGCCCTTGCGGCCTCCGTGGAAGAAGGGTCGCGGGTCGTACCAGCCGCCAGCTTCGGGGCCGGCGGCGGGGAGCGGCAGCGACGAACGAGCCGCCTCTCGCATCCAGTACAGCGGCGTGCCAAGCCCCTCGGGGTCCGCGCCCTCGTCGCGCGGGTGCGCTCGCCGCGCCGCAGACTCGAGGAGCGGCGACAAGTGCGGCCGCCGCCAGCAGCCCCGCTTGGGCTTGACCTCGACGCTCACGGTGCGGAAGCGCCGGCCTGGCGCGGCCGCGACTGGCGGCGGCGGGTGGAGGTAGTCGGGAAGCAGGAGCCCGTGCGCCGGCAGCGCCTCTCCCGCCCGCCCACGAAGCGAGGCGCCGAGGACGTCTCGCGCGAGACTTGGCGGCACCGCGACGAGCGCCGCGCCGGGCGCGATCGTTCCTGGCGGTAGGTGTGGCGAGAGGACGAGTGACTGGTGCGCGAGCACCGCGGCGGAGTCGTCGGCCATGCAGCACGACCCGCCGGCGCCGGGGACAGTCATGCCATCCACTCCGGCCCACACCTCCGCCTCGAGCGCCGCCCACGGCGCGTCCGGGCTGGTGCGGCGACGCTGCTTGCACAGGCGCAGCACGGTGCCCGCCAACGCCGCGTCGGTGCCAACGTACCGCACAACAACGTGTGCACAGCCCTCTCCGGCCGGCAGCCAGTCGGCGCTGGACGAGGCGGAGATCGCGGCGCTGGACGAGGCGGAGACCGCGGCGGCGGCGGGAATGGCGACCAGGACACGAAAAAAAATTTGTTTCAACAGTCGGGTTTCAACACAGTTTTATTTCCTTCTCTTTACTGGTGCGCTAGAGTCCAGTATACCACTCGAGACTGTGTGAGCTCTGTGTCTTGATTTGCCAACAATATACCTAAAACTCGAGAAGCAGGAGCGACGACGGGCCGGTACGCACATCTGTTTTCAGGGGACGGCCGCCATGTTTCACCCCGATCTGGGAACAGTCCAAATCGTTCGTGGTGTCGGGCATGGGCACCGCCGATTCCGGTCCGGAGGCGCCGGCGCTGAGCCCCGCGCGGCCCGACAAGACTCGCAAGCGACGGTCGGAGAAGAGCGAGCGGACAGCCCCCGATGACAAGTCCGAGATGGGTGAGTCGAGTGTGGAGCCACTCCTGATTGGCGGCAGGACCATGCACTGCTACAATGAGGGTGAGTTCGCCGCAATCCGGAGCGCATTCGGGGTCCCTCCGGACTTTCTCGCCAAGTTTGATTTCGGCGGGATGTCGGAGGGGGGCGGCAAGGGCGGGCAGCTGATGGGGTTCACCGCGGACCGCGCGTGCATCGTGAAGGAACTCAACGCAACGGACCACAGCGTGCTGCTCGGCCTGGCGGGGAAATACAGGCTGCACATCATCGGTGACGATCCGAGCCAGCCGAGCCAGAGCCTCCTGTGTCGCTTTTTTGCTCACTTTCAGGACCCGGAGACGCACCGCAACTACGCGGCGATGAACAACTGGCTGCCTCCAGACGCCCTTGCAGCGCTGGAGCTGAGCGAGGGAGAGGAGAAGGCGGTGCGGAGCGAGCTGGCCAGTGCCTTCGAGTCCTACGACCTCAAAGGGTCCGCCGACGACAAGACGCTCACGCTCGACGGGCGGCGGGTGCAAGAGGTGCACAAGCGCATCTGGAACGTCTGCCTGTGGGGCGGCAAGTGTTTCTGGTCGCCGGAGCGAATCGAATACTGGAACGGGAAGCAGCACGCGAGTACGGTCAAGTTTCGGGTGACGGCGCAGCAGAAGCAGTGGGTCATGCGCGCCGTGCGGTACGACTGCGAGTGGCTCGCGGCGCGAGGGCTGATGGACTACTCGCTCATCCTCGGCGTCAAGCGGCTGCCCGCCTCTCGCACGGCCATCGCGCTGGCGCTGCAGCGCACAACCGACCGGCATACCCAGCCGCTGGCGTGCGCCGCGGACGGCGAGGTGCAGCTGCTTTACCTCGGTTTCATCGACTGGCTGCAGAACTGGACTTGCGCCAAGACAGTCGCGAGGTGTATCAAGACGCTCGAGAGGAACAAGTCGACGGAGCCGCCAGGGTACTACGCCGAGCGCTGCATCAGCTACCTGGAGGCAAAGTTCGTGCCGACCGCGTGCGACCCCGGGGTCGATGCCGCTGAAGCGCAGGACGACACGGGCAGCGCGGAGCAGTGAGGCTGAAATTACTCGCCGGCGCGGGGCGCGCGGACCGGTATCATTCGAAGAGACACACAGGAGAGCGAGCGATGCGACTGCGAGAAGGCAAGAGAGGGTTGTGCCACGCGTAAGATGTAAGCGGCCCGGAGACAATATACAGAGTCTGTTTTACTAACAGTTGTCCCCACTCAAGGTTATGGGAGCGGCCATAACAGGTGTTATGGCTGTTATGGCTGGCTGCTCATAACACCCCATAACACCTCATAACACCTCATAAACCTCCCCATCGCTGTTATGGCTGTTATGCCCACCCTACCATAACACCTCATAACACCTCATAACACCTCACAGCACTCATAACACCTCATAACACCTCATAGCACTCCAAGTACTCCAAGTGCCCCTCGCACGACACTGGCACGGGACTGGCGCGCACGGAGCTTTAACTACTAAAAGCGGGAGCAGCCAGCTTCCACTTTTTAGAAACCTCGAGACATGAGTGGAAAAAGGAAAGAAAAAGGACGTGAGTTAAATTGCGGGAAAGACATAGAAAGACATACAAGTTAAAAATGGAGGGAAGCGTGCAGAGCTGCAGAGCGAGTACGAGTTAGAAACGGGAAGCAAATTGCGTGGGGGGGGGGGGAGGGCCGGTGGTCTTGATTGAGCAATCTGAAGCCATCGCTCAGCCTCAGGAGGCAGGTTGATGTTATTGAATTTAACTTGGGCAAAAGAGAAAATATTTGGCGATCGATGCCGAACCTACCTCGCGCGCGCGCGCGCGGCAGCGCGCGAAGCGAAAATTCCAGCGGCGAGCAGTCCGGCGTGGCCTCTCGGGCCATAACACCGTGGACCCGGGACGGCCCTCCCATAGCAGCCCATAACATGTTATGGGTATGGCTGTTATGGGCCCGGGCCCATAACACCCATAACACCCATAACATGTTATGGGGCTGCTATGCCCAGAGAGCCATAACACCATAACAATAACTGCGCCTGGGGACAATAACAGGAGGACTGACTAATACGATAAAAACTAAAAAAACGAAAAAGGACTCACACACTCACACACGACACAGCCGTAGGGTACTCACTACTCTCGCGCAGACACGTCTCTACTCGCAGACGTCTCAGAGCCTCGCGGTCCTGGGCTCGAGAAAGATCTCCTCCATCCGCACCCCCGATCCCGTCGGGTCCTAGCCTACAACCTGCTGTCGTCTCTCTCTCGCCGGTCACCGCTGCTCACACCATCGTGGTTGCGCCGCCCGCAGCCGCGCCGCCTTGTGCCCGCACCGGCGGCGCGTCAGCGTGGTCGAGGCGCCCGCTCAGCCGAATATGGTGCAGCATCGCAAGGACTAGCTCCCATTCTTCTCCGCCACCGTAGCTGTCACGTATGAAATTGCGGTGCGCGTCGGTGCAGGGTGACTTGAGCGGCGGCTGCGGCGACCAGAATGTCGCCATCGCTTGCATCGCCAGGCGGATCCTCGCCACGCACGGGTCGTACGGCCCGGCGAGGCAGTCGACCGGACCACCACCTCCAAGCAAGTGCGCACTCGGGCGGATCGACTCGAGGAAAATCATGAGTTTGGAGCGGGCTGCGCGGTGCCACGCCGTCGGCGGGAAGAGGACCTTTGCGTTGAGGATGGAAGCAAAGTCGCCCTCTTGAAGCACGTGGACGCCATCACTGTCGCGATACATTCGGCACACAAAGAAGTCCTGAGCAAAGCACAAGTCCGCCTCGCCGCTCGCCTCGCGGATGAGGCTGCGCCGCTGCGCCAACGCCTGCTCGCGGCGCTGCGCAGCGGTGTGAAGTGCGCCGACAATGGCAATGGCAGCGGTGGCTAGAGCCTGTGAGAAACTCAGGAGTAGGCTCCACTCGTCAGCTGCGTCGAGCAGGTCCATGCAGGTGCGCCACCCTCAGGTGCGACCACTTCGAGGGCGCAGCGGCCGGGCAGCGGAAAGCGAGCATGATGAGCTTGTTGGCTTTTTTATTTTCGCGGCGATCTGGTGAGTTTGAGTGTGTGTGTGTGTGTGTGCACACTCACTCACTCACTCACGTGAGCCTGACTGTTCTTCACACAAAAACACAACCACGGTCCCAAGACGCACAAGCTCAGACAGTCGAGAAAGGGATAGACCGCAGACAGTCAGAAGTCAGCGCTGGGTCCCAGGGCGAATGCGATGACGGCCTCTAGCTAGTGTGAGCTCTAGCTAGTGAGCTCATCGCTACTATATGCAGCGAGATAGTTAGGAGCCGACCGACCGACTGTTCTTCACCTGAAAGGCGAGCGCCGGCGGAAGGTGGCGAAGGCCCCCGCACGGGGGGTCCCGGCCGACGTCATGATCGTCCGCCAGGGGTCCGGGGTCGCCCAGGCAAGTGGCCCAAATCCGATGAGTTTTCCAAGTGTGAACAACCGTTGAGAGGTGTGAATTCATCCCGGGCGGGGTGCGGGGCGGTAGCCCCGCAGAGAAAATTTTGCGTGCTGGGGCACTGAGATCGCAGTTTTTAGTCCACGGCGGATGCCAGCGGCAGCTGTTTCGAAGATACCCGGTGTCGCATTTGAGCATGAATCAGCGTCCTTTCTGCTGGCATCACGCATAGGTGCCGGCAAGCAGCTACCGACGTCGCGCCTAGAGAAGATCACGGCCGCTGCCAAGCAGGCCAAGCTCGATCTCGACCGCGACCGCGCCTCTGCCGCCCTCCCCCCCGCGCCTGCCGCAGCCAGCCTTGCGCCCGGCGTCGCTGCCACCGGCCCCGCCGGCCTTGCGCCCGGCGCCGCTGCCACCGGCCCCGGACCCGGACCCGCCGCTTCTGACACCGCCGCGTCCGCGGCGCCCGCCGCCGACTAGCCGACGGAGTCGCCGCTCACAAGTGCAACACCAATGCTCGAGATCAGCACGAACGTTGTGATAGCAACGTACGACAGCGCGGGTAGGTTCGACTGGTGGTGCGGACGCGTGCAGCAGATGCTCTGCAAGTCGGGCGGCAAGAGGGGGAGCTACGTGCGGACCTATCTCCCCGTGCCGTTCGACGAGGCTAAGGCAGTCAACTATAAGATCCACTGCAACTTCTACGCCAAGTCAGGCGCGGACGGCGTCTACACCTTCAAGTACAACGTCGACGATTCCGCCCCATACCACATGGAGTCGGTGCTCGGCCTCCTCGACCTCAACCTCCCCTCCGACGAAGGAGTCTACGTGCCACGCGATCAACAGGCCGGCTGGAAGTTTGACGAGGCGCTTAAACTGATCACGCCGGCCGCGGACTCTGCTCCCCACCGCAAGCGGGCGCGGAGTACCGCCGACGACGAGGCTGGCGGCTCCTCTGGCGCGAAGAAGCGCGCCCTGAACGCAAGGGCGGGACGCTTGGAATCTCTGTCGACCCCAACAACCACCAAATTACCAACGTGGTCGAGGGAGGCGCTGGCGACACCGCCGGTCTTTGCGTGGGCGACTTCATCGCCGAGGTCAACGGTAAGTCGACGACCGGCGGCTCCTTTGGCAAGCTGCTGCCTGCTGCAGCGATGTGGCGGAGATTAGGCTGCGGCTCATCCGAGTGCAGGTGGTTGATCCCGGCCATCTACACCTCCCTGACCTACGAGCATAAGTGTCTCCCCCCCCCCCCCCCTCACACACAGGATTGACGCTGATCACGGCGCTCGCTCCCTCCTCGCCGCCGCGAGAGGACCAGGCCCCGCGCGCCGCGGGGGCTCTGTAGACAGCCAGACGGCTCCGCGCGGTCGGACCGACTTTTTTCAGACTGGACTATTCTGGATACTAAGGGTATGTGCAGCTAAATCTCACTGAGCTGAGCTCATATCTGCCCTCAGTATCCTGTTTTGAGTTCGGGAATGCCTTCAGTATCCTGTTTCCGTGTACGGAGGGCCGCGTCCGGACGATCATGACGTCGGCCGGGACCCCCCGTGCGGGGGCCTTCAAGGTGGCACGCCGAGCGTGTCAGCCAAGGGAGCCGAGGCGATTGCGCGTCAGGACAAGTTGTTGTTGGCCGACGCGTCCTTCGCCTCGGCTTGCGATGCCCGATGCCGAATCCGCTCTTGTTCTCAATCAAAAGCATGCACAGGTGGGGTGAGGTTTCTAGGTTTGTGTGCACACTTATGTGTACGCCAACTCAGGGTGTGTGGCAGCCCGCTGGCTGTGTGTCTTGTGAGCCTGTTTGTGTCTGTGTGTCGCTCGTGCGTGTCGTCATCATCTGTCTCGCGTCCACCCATACCGCGTTGGTGTCCAGTCCGAGCCTGGCTGTTCTTCACCTTTCTACCTACCTACCTACCTGAGCCTGACTGTTCTTCACTTGAAAGGCGAGCGCCGGCGGAAGGTGGCACGCCGAGCACCTTTTTGTACACGGGTAGGTGGTGTCGAGCCGACCACTGACCATGCCACTGACAGAGACGGTTCGCACTAGCTGACTGCGAGCCACGAGTGTTGACACAGCCTGTTGTGTATCCTGTGCGTGCCGTGTGAGAGCGCGCGCGCCAAAGGTGAATTTTTGTTGACACCGCGGTTCATTCTCTGTGAACGGGTGGCGTCATACAGCAAACGCGTGAAACATGCGCGCGGCGCGCGCCTTCGAAGCATGCCCCTACTGCGGAGTAGCTACTGCGCGCGCGCGTGTGAGAGATCTGAATTGATCTGTGTAGCTACTGTGAAACGGAAAGAATGCGATGCCTTTGATGGGCGTGATAATCCTGATTCCTGTTTGATCGCGCGCATTAAGTTAATGCGCGATCAAACAGCGATTTTGACACACGTACACCGTAACAAAGCCGTACTCGATCTCTCCCTCCCCCCCACCACTCACGACCTCGCCCGCCGCAGCAGCGCGGCCGCGTCTCCCATCCTCTTCTCGTTGTTGCCGTCGAGACCGCGCGAGCGCATCGCCGCCACCGCCTGCTCCAGCCGCTTCACGCCCTCGCGACCGGCGCCGGCGGACGCGGCGCGGATGGCCACCTCGAGCTCGGTTCGGGCCTGCTCGTCCGCCTCGAGCTCCGCCTCGAGGCTGCTCTCCGCGGCTCGCAAGTCGTCATCGCGGAATGACGTCCTAGCGCCGCCGCCCTTGTTGCCTCTCGCCGCGACGGCCCGCCGCTGCGCAGGGGCAGGGGCGGGCGCCTCTGGCGGCGCGGCGCGAGCGCCCGGCTCATCAGCCTCGCCCTCCGAGACGCCATCGTCGCCGTCCGGGTCGTCCGAATCGCCGTCCCCGTCCTCGTCCTCCGCCTCCGGCCCGGGCGGCTCGGGCGGCTCGATGCCGGCGTCGCGCAGCGCCGTGGTGAGCGCGAGCGCGTATGCCTGCTGCGCAGCCTCCTCTCGCTGGTAGCGCGACAGGTGCTCGTGCGACGCAAACAGCAGCTCGCGCAGCCGCTGCTGCCGCTGCCGGCTCCTCTCGAGCTCCTCTGGCCACCCGTCGGCGGCGCCGTTGACCGCAGCAGCGCCCGAGGCCTGCGCGGCCGACCTCTGCGGCCGCGCAGGCCGCGCGAGTCGGTGCGCCTCCTCCTCGCTGCCAAAGAGCCAGCTCTCGCCCAGCCGCCCAAAGAGCCACCCGTCGTCCGCCGGCCGCAGCCGCTGCGCCTCGAGGGCGAGTCGGACCCGCTTCACCTCGGCGGGCGAGAACTGCAGGAAGGTGGCGATGACGGGCAGCAGCGCCTCACGCCCGTCCTCCATGGTGAAGAGCTTGAGCACGATGTTCTTGAGGTACTCGAGCTGCGCGCCAGAGTCCTTGCCGCTGCCGGCGGCGCCGCCGGCGAGCCTCTCCCGCTCCGCCTGCCGCTCCTGCTCGGCGCACCGCTCTCGCAGCGCGGTGTGCAACGAGCGCGCCTCCACGAGCGCCTCCTGCAGCTCGCCGACGTGCACTCGCGACGCCATCAGCTCCTCGTCGCGCGCCGCCTACAGAAAGGTTCCGAGAAGGTTCCGAGACGCGACCGGAGGGCCACTCAGCTCTTCTCGCGCGCCGCCTGCTGCTTGGCGACCTCGACGATCCGCTCGGCCGCGTCGGCCGACTTGCCCGAAGCCCCGTCCAGCTCGGCGCCGCCAGTGGCGACGCGGAGCGAGTGGTGCAGCTCGACGCATCGCAAGTGCCACTCGTCCCGCTCGGCCCGGAGGCGCGCCGACTGCTTCTTCGACGCCTCCGCCGCGCGCTCGGCCTTTCGCAGCGCGGCCGCCGCCGCAGCCGACGGCGCAACCCCACTGGCCGGGCCCGCCGCGCGCGGTGCGGTGGTGAGGCGCTGGAGATCGGCCTCCTTGGCGACGAGGAGCGCCGTCGCGCGCTGCTTGGCCTCAGCCGCCTCCCTCCGCAGCGCTGCAGCCTGCTCCCGCAGCTGCGCGTCGACCGACGCCTGCAGGGCCGCCGCCTCCGCCGCCGCGGCGGCGAGCGACCTGTCCGCCTCTTGCAGCGCCCCGCTGAGCGTGCGCGTCTGGACGCGTGCCCGCGCCTCGGCCGCGGCGATAGCTTGGGTGCGCTCGCGGGCGCACGCCTCGAGCGCCTCGGTCAAGACGCCCACCTGGCGCAAACTGCCGCCGCCGGGCGCCGCCTCCTTGCGAAGGGCCTCCGCCTCGGCGGCGTGCCGGCGCCGCTCCTGCTGCAGCACGTCCCGCAGCGTCGCCGCCTCGCGCCGCTCCGCCGCAGCCTCCGCCGCCTGCTCGGCGGAGACGGCACCCGCCTGGGCGAGCCGCGACTCGGTGGCCGCCGTCACCGCGGCTGCCGCCTCGCGAGCAGCCTGCAGCTCGCGCTGCAAGCCGGCGGCCCGCGCCTGCTCCGCCGCCAAGCCCCCCTCCGCCTCGGCGAGCCGACGGCTCAGCGCCACCGCCTCGCGCTGAGCCGCCTCGAGCAGCTCCGCCTAGACACTTCCCCCAGCACCGCTGAGGGAGGGGCCGGGCTTCCGGGGCGCGCCGGCAACCCTTGCGCGCGCGCCTCGGCGCCGCGCGGAGGTGCAGAGACTCCGCGGCTCGCAGCCTCCTCGCGCGCCGGTGCAGCTGCGACGCTGGTGGCCGCTGCCGCCGCCGCCGCCGCCGCCGCCTCGGCCGCCTCGGCCGCTCGCGCCATCCGGTCGCGCATCTCCTGCTGGAGAGCCTGAGAATTAAGTAATGGCTGATAATTAACTAATGTTAATTAATTAGCATCTCCTGCTGGAGCGCCTCGGTGGACGCGCGCTGCGCCGCGTTCGCGTCGCAGAGCTGCGCCTCCGCCGCCTGCAGCTTCGCCTCCGCCGCCTGCAGCTTCGCCTCGTGGGAACGCACCATCTCGCGCGCCGCTGCCTCCGCCGCCCGCGCGTCCCGCATATCGTCGGCGAGCCTCTGCGCCATCTCGGCACGCTCGGAGTCGACGCGCGCCCACTCCGCCTCCGCAGCCCGCGCCTCGCGCAGCTCTGCTCCGACCGCGGCCAGCCTCTGCTCCCGCTCCGCGCTCTCGCCGCTGACCCGCGCCCGCTCGGCCTCCACCCGTGCCCACTCGCGCTCACTCGCCTGTATGCGGAGCTCGAGCTGCGCAACCTTGCCGGTCGAGACGCTCGCGCCGTCGTCCATCGCGCGGCGCGCCTCTGCCAGCTCCACGCTGCTCGCCGCGAGCTTTCCCTCCAGCGAGTCCACCTCTGCCGCGGCCCGCCGCCTCCCCTCCTCCGCCTGCTGCAGCGCCTCGCGCAGCGCCTCGGACGCGGCCTTGGCCGCCTCTGCCTCCGCCTCCGCCTCTGCAGCTCGACTCGACAGCTCACACCGCGCCGCCTCCGCCTCACACCCTTGCCCCGCGAGCACAGCACGGAGCCGCTCCGCGGCGGCGCGCTCCGCCTCGGCCTCCGCCTCGGCCGCCTCTGCCCTCGATAGGAGCGCCTCCGCTGCGGCATCGGAAGACATCTAAGAGAGGGGCGGTGGAGGGAGTGTCGTCAGCTCTCTCGCGAAGGCTCTCAAGGGGCGGGGAGGGGCGCCTCGCCTTGACAGTGGAAAGCTCGGCCGCCGCCGAAGCGGCAGCGGCCGCCATGTCCTCCTCGAGGCGTGCGCTCTGCGACACGGCTTGCCGCTGGGCGGCCTGCGCCTCGGCGAGCAAGGCGGCGGCGCGCTCCGCCTCCGCCGCCGCCTCCGCCGCCGCCTCGGCCGCTGCCTCGGCCGCCGCTGTCGCTTGCTGCGCCGCCGCCTCCTCGACCCGTCGCCGCTCGCAGACGGCGGCGGCCGCCTCGGCGCGCGCCTCTGCGCACGCGTTCTCGGCAGCTTCGGCGGCGGAACGCAGCCGCTCCATCTCGCCGCGGGCCGCTTCAGCCGACTCGGCAGCGGCAGCCGCGGACGCCCCAGCGCGAGCGTCGGCCGCCACGGCCTCGCGCGCACACTCGGCCGCCTTGGCCCGCGCCTCTCGCGCGTCGGACTCGGCTCGCCGCACCCGCTCGGCACTCTCTGACACCCGCTCGGCACTCTCTGACCTCGCCGCCGCCGCCGCCGCCTCCGCCTCGGCCACCGCAGCAGCAACCGCAGAGCCGTCGCCCACTGCGGCTGCGGCTGCGGCGGCGGCCTGCGCTGTCGCCGCCTCGGCCGCGGATCTCGCCGCCGCCGCGTCTGCCGCCGCCGCCTCGGCAGCGTCCGCACGCTCGCGCTCCGCCGCAAGCTCGGCGGCTCGCCCCTCGAGCAGCGCCGCCAGCTCGGCGACGCGCACAGACGCCGCCCGCTCGTCCGCCACCCGAGCGGCATCGCTCGCGGCGGCCGCGGACACCGCCGCGGCGGCCGCGTCTCGCAGCGACCGCTCCTCCGCCCTCGCCCTGTCCCGCTCGGCCGTCGCCGCCTGCACCGCCGCCTCCGCCTCGGCCACCCGGCCGGCGAGCCCCTCCAGCTGCGCCGAGCGGGCCGACTCCACCTCTGCGGCGGCGGCCTCGGCGGACGCGTACCGCGCGGCGGCTCGCTCCGCCGCCTCGCCGAGCCGCGCCTCCGCCTCCGCCCGCGCCGCCGCAGCCTCCTCCCTGGCGCGCTGCACCTCCCGCCCCGACGCCTCGCGCTCGCGCGCCGCCGAAGCGACGAACGACTCGCGCTCCGTCGCCCACTCGGCCTAGTGAGTCAGCCACTCACCAACCACTCATGCTTGGTCGGTCTGACGACTCCCGCTAAGTCGCCCGGCCTGCATCGCCTCGAGCCGCGGCTACATCTCGGCTACATCTCGGCTACATCTCGGCTACATCTCGGCCACATCTCGGCCACATCTCGGCTATACCTCGCCTGCATCGCCTCGAGCCGCTGCGCCGCCTCGCGAGCCGCCTCGTTCGCCGCAGCCTATTCACGGTACAAGCGTGAAGAGACGCTGTTCACAGCTACAGCCTCGCGCGCTGCCTCGTTCGCCGCGGCCTCGGCGTTGCTCGTCCCAGCCTCAGCCAGCTCCTCCGCGGCGGCAGCGCGAGCGAGCGCGTTGTCGGCCTCCTCCCGCGCCGCTGCCGCCTCCTCCCGCGCAGCCGCCGCCGCCTCGTTTGCAGCCGCCGCCGCCTTACATGCCGCCGCCTCGCGATCCGTCGCCTGGGCATTGCTTCGTGCCGCCTGCTCGGCGGCGTGCTCGCGCAAGGACGAGAGCGCCTGCGCCGCCTGCGCCGCCTGCGCCTCGGCGGACTGCAGCCTCGAGTTGAGCCCGCGCACCTCCAGCTGCAGCTGGCTCACCTCTGCGCCGAGAGCCTTGCGATCCTCGGCGCCAGCGGAGGCTGCGGCGGCAGCGCCGGAGATTGCTGCCGCCAGAGCCTCGAGCGAGGCATCCGTGGCCGGCTGTGAGGCACACGCGTCGCAGAGGCGCCCGACGGCCTCGGCCAGCGGCTCCAGATCGCGGCCAGCCCTAGCGCCTCTCGCTGCTGGGGTCACCGGCGCCTCCTCCTTCCGGGCGTCCGCAACGAGCCGCTCCGCCGACCGCTTCGCGAGCTCTCCTGGCGTAGAGGCCATGACGGCCTCGAGCTCGCCCATGCGTGAAGCTGCCGCCTCTGCAAGCGAGCCAAGTGAGACGGGAGCGGCGAGAGAAGATGACGCCTTCTCCGCGGCGTCGTTGGCGGACTTCTTGGCCTGCTCGAGCGCATCGGCAGCAGCTTTCGCGAAGAAGTCCATGCGAGAGGGCTTGCAGCCGGTGGGAGCTGCGAGTGTAGCGAGCTGAGAGTGTAGCGACAAGGCGCGACGCCGCCTGGGCACAAGTCTCAGTGTGGCGAGAAAGAATTCGCTGCAGGACAGAAGAAAGAGAACGCGGATAAAAACAAGAAAACCGAGTGTGGGGATTACATGATCCGTACGTGAAGGGTGGAGGGGCCCGTCCGCAGAGCTAGGCGGCGCGGGCGCCCTCCACTGGGGCCGAGGATGACGTCTGCCGCATGCTTGTTCTTGACGTCGTTGACCCAGTTGGCACGCTTTGGGGAGTTGAGCCAGTCTTTACGCTCATTGCGCGCCTGCTTGTTGATGTTCTCGGCGTCGCCCGCCACCGCCGCCATGGAGATCTGCTGCGTGTGGTGGACGACGAAGGAGGAGGCGCTCGCCGACGCCGCCCCGTACACCGTCCGGTCCGTGTTGCTGCCCGCCGCCTCCTTGGCGAACACGTGGAGGAACTGCTTGGTGGGCGGTGCGATGCCACCCAAAGTTTCCACGAGCACCAGCCGCGTTATGGCTTTCTTGAAGAAACTAGAAAGTGAAAGAGAAACAGGCTGTCTCTTTGGCGTTTGAGAATCTATGTATCTGGAATCTAGATCTTTTAGCTCTGGTCTAGCCATATCCGTCCGCACACACACATACGTGTAGAGGGTATCTTTACGAGTTGTAGCCTGGCGTTTGTGCCCCGTTTGTGCCACGTCCTGTGCCCCCGAGTTCATTTTTTAAATTGCACTGGGATAGGGTCTCGGCCTTACCGCGACCGCTCCGCAGCACCCCTTCTTCGCCACCAGTCCCAGCGCCACACCGAGAGCTCGCATGCGCACTCCCCTGGCCTGCCGCACCTCTCCGTAACGCAGGGCACGTACATCGGGAAGCAGCCGTCGTTATCGCACCCGTCGTGGTAGCAGCCCTGCGCGTCGCAGCAGTACCTGTCGCCTCTCGTCGCGCCGCACTCGAAGCCCTCATAGCGCTGCGGGCATGGCCGGCCGTGAGGACCGCACGGCCCAGGCGCGCACTGGCGCCACGCCCAAAGCTTCTGAAAGCCCGCCCACGTTCCGTTGAACCTCGGGATGCTGCCTGCCGTTGCTGCGCTGGACGCCAGCCATCTCTCCCACGCACGCTCGGGCGCCTCTAAACGAAGGTGCGACTGGACGATCAGCTCGCCGAGCGCCCCTAGTCTCGGCCAGAAGTGGTGGTATTCGCAAAAGCCGTACCTCGGGAAACTGTTGCCTCCAGCCGCGCCCGCGTGGATACCACTGGCGTCACGCAGGACGCAGTGCGCCAAAGCAGCGACGGCGCAGACCGCAGCAGCCGCCGCGGCGCCCCCCCCCGGGGGGCAAGCGGGCTTGGTCAGGCCCGATGCTGGCTACTGCGATCCATTCACAGACCTCAGCACTGAGCACTGGGCGTTCCGCAGAGCTAGGGGAAACCCAAAGCGCAGAGCCAACCCTCGGAGACCCGTGTTTACTTTACGGCCCTTGCCCTGCGAACGCGCACCCTCCCAGGGCTAGGGCTCTCTTGCCCGCAACCCGATACCCATACCGCGATCATCCGGCCCGCTGGGTGCGCTTCTCAGCTCCCCGGCCCTGGATGTGAGGTTAATGACTGCACTCCAAGTGCTCCAAGTGCCAAGTTTTCTTCTTTCCGGAAACAGCAGAGAAATCACGTTTCGGAAGAGAAAAAAGAGTCCAGCTCAGCTGTACCTATAGATCCGTCGCAAAGGCGACGCGGTGCTCCGAGTGGACGATGCCCCCTGGATCTATATCCTCCAAAGACGGCCCTGCCGCTGGATCCTCCGCGAGCCTCACCGCTGCGCCGCCCGCGTGCCTCCGCTCGACCATGTGCTCGAGCCGCCTGGTCGAGTGCGCCTCGAGCAGCAGGATGCAGAGCCGCACCGCGTCCTGCGCCGCAGAGAGCTGCGCCACGACGTCGCCTACACGCGGCCACCAGCGCGAGGCGTGAGGCCGCCGGGAGATGGGACACGCCGCAGTCGCCCGGCCTCGCGCCGATCTCGCCGTCGCCGCCCTCCGGCGCCAGGCCGCGCATCAGCACGGGCGCCATCACCGACGCGATCGCCACGCTGTTCATCCGGTTCTGCTCCTCGTGCTCCACCACCGCCAGCATCGCGTCGCAGCCCCACACGACCAGGTCGGCCGACCGGCGAGGGAGCAGCGGCAAGAGCGAGCGCAGCCTCTCGCAGCGGCTCGGCTCCGGCGGCGGCGCTCCCTCCTCGCGCCCTCCCGCCGCCTCGCCGCCTCCCGCCTCGCCGCCTGCCGCCTCGCCGCCTCCCGCCTCGAGGACGGCCGCCAGCCTCTCCCGCACCGGCCGCCAGAGCGGCGAGGGCAGCTCGCGCAGGTAGCGCTTGATGAGGGAGGCGAGGCAGAGCGCGCTCGCCGTCTGCAGCACCTCCCCCCCCTGCCCGCCTTGCATGCGCTGCACCGCCTCCTGCAGCTCGTCCTCGGCGACGGAGACGCGGAAGATGCCTGCGCACAGCCGGGCGGATGTGTGGACAGCTGCCTCGCCACAGGGGCGCGGGGATGCGACCGCAGGGGCGCGGGGATGCGACTGGCCGAGAGGCGGGCTGAGGAGGGCGAGCGGAGGGAGGGCGGAGGAGGGCTGTGCGGTGCGGGAGGCGTGCTCGGGCGGGTCCATCCTTTGAGAGTGGCGGGGCGGCGGGAGAGGAGCGGGCGGGCAGGGCGCCTTCTGTGCGCAGCCCATCGCCTCTGCCGACCAGCGCGCCCCAGAGCGCCTCGAGCGCCGCCGGCACGAGGGGAGCGCCGCCTGCTGCACCGCCGCCTGCTGCACCGCCGCCTGCTGCACCGCCGCCTCCGAGCGTCGAGTCTGAAAGCGCAACCTGAGGAGGCGGAGAGCAGAGAAGGCTCCGTGCTTTGGAGCCTCTAATCCCGAGGCGGCGGGCTACACGTGCTTCAAGTGTGTCGACTGTGTGCGTGCGTGCGTGCGTGCGTGCGTGCGTGCGTGCGTGCGTGCGTGCGTGCGTGCGTGCGTGAGTATCTGTGCGTGTGTGCGTGACTGTGCGCCGCAGCAGGAAAGGGAAACGCTGCGCAGGCGGCGCGCCTCCTCGAGTGGCGCCCCGAAGGCGCCTGCGAGCGCCGACGGCCCAAGCGGTGCCGGCTCAGCTCTCCTCTCGTCGAGGAGGCAGCGGAGCGCGCCGCCGAACCGGGCGAGGGTCTCTTCGTCCGGGCAGCGGAGGGAGAGCGTCTCGCGCGGGAGGTGGATGGAGGCGAGGCGAGGCCGCTCGACGTCCGACGGCCCGACGCTCGACGGCGGCGGCGGTAGGCCTCCCACAAGAGTCAGCCGGAGGCTGAGGTGCTCACCGCCGCGCGCGCTCGGGCTCGAGAGCCACCCTGCGTTCTGCGAGCCGCGCGAGCTGAGGTCGATGCGGCTGGGTCCGCTCGTCTCGAGGAGACCCGTCCGCGAGGCGCGGCGCGAGAAGCCGATCGTGCGCACCATCCCGAGCTCGACTCCGTCCGGGTCGTCGGCTCCGTCCGTTCTCACACCCAGCTGCACGTCGAGAATCTCGGACAGCTTGACGCGCCGCTGATCGCCTCGCAGGCCGAGCAGCTTTCCGAGGCTGTGGCCGTCCCAGGACAGCTCGACTTCATCTGCGTCGATCCTGAAGAGCGTTTCACGCCACTTCCCATCTCTCCCTATCTTTGTGGCACGAAGGCCGCGCTTGAGCCGCAATACATTCTCCGCCGCGGCAGCCGACCGCCACGGCTTCCGCACCATGCTCCTGCGGACGAGGCCGTCCTGCATCGCCGCCGCGGAAGCAAGCGGGTCGCTCGAGGAAAAGAAAAGGGCAGCGCGGACAAAAACATAAACCCTGTCAGCAGTCCTCCTCCTGGAAGACCCACATCCATTGAAAAAGAAATTTTACGGTTGCGGCCCCTCCACGCCGCGGCGCCCCTTCCAGGCCGCGGCGCCCCTTCCAGGCCGCGCCCTTCGCGCTCCGCTCGTGAGCCGCATCGCGTCCCTCTACCGCTGTCACGATGCCCACCGACGAGCCGAAGCCACCCAAGGCTTCGAGCGCCACCGATCCGTCCTGCCTGACCCGCAGATTGATACCTGCGCCGCCCGAGGCGAACAGTATCAGTGGCCGTCTCCGTGCGGCGCATCGCACCGAGCACGACCTGAGTTCACGGGTGAGGCCCGCTCCTCCAGACCCGAACCGTCTCGGATTCGGCACTCGGGTGCGGTCCAATCGCTAGCGGGTCGCTTGCGTGTGCCTGTCAACTGAGGGGATAGACCTGTGCGAAACGCTGTGTGTGAGCGAGAGCCAAGCCGATTTTGTGAATGTGATGCGATTTCTGTGACGCTCTTCTGTAGTTATTCAGTAGATCTCGAGCTCGACTATACCACATGCCGTACTTGCGACGAGTCACGAGAGAACTGGCAACTGCAAAGAGAGAAGCGTCAGCGAGGTGGGACCACAGGACTAACCTTGTGAAGTCCTAGTTTCCCTTATGAAGTCGGTGGGCACTGTGAGGAGTGAGCGACGGCTCGCCGGCCTCCCCGGCATGACTAGCCTCGCACCGCCACGGCCGACGGCTAATCAAACTTGAGGAAGGCCGCCGCGAGCATCGCCGCGCCCGCCAAGTTGCGCAGGCGGCCGAGGAACTCTGGCAGCGGCCCTCCGATGACGCCTCGCAGCGCCTCCCTCGCGCCGAGCAGGTCGTGCGAGAGCACCTCGCGCAGGGCGAGGCAGCCGGCGCCCGAGGCGGCGAGGGCGGTGTTGAGGTTCGGCTTGCGCAAGTTCGACTTTGCCGCGGCGAGCGCCGACTGCAGCGCCCGCTGCAGAGGCGCGAGCGCCGCGTCCGCAGCGCCGCCCGCCTGGCGCTGCCTCCCGGCGCCGGCGCCGGCGCCGCCCGCGCCGGCGCCGCCCGCGGCGCTGGTGTAGGCCTTCATCATCGCCTCGACCTCCGCCATCGCGTCTGCCTTGCTCGCCGGGGGCGCTTGAGCCGCGCCGCCGCTCCGCTGCGGAGGAGGGATGGCCTGAGGGGGAGGGGGAGGGGGAGGGGGAGGGGGAGGGGGAGGGGGAGGGGCAGGG